>NC_057807.1:114824772-115124772 GCF_018294505.1 Triticum aestivum | reverse complement strand
GTTTGTTTCCTCTTGCGCCTAGGTGCTAGTCCAACAACAAACATAGGAAGTGTTAGTGTACATCAAACTGTGAGACTACATATAAAGAAGCATGCAACTGTAACTTGACTCCAGCAACTACCTTCTTGTTGTTGAAGCTCACAAAGTTCATCTGATCTTGCCAACTCATCTTGTGTCAAGAGTGCTTCGGAAGTAGTGTCAGGTGGCAAGGGAGCTTGGGAACGTGCTGCTAGCTGAGTTGACCAACGAGTAAATCGTGCAGCTGGTGGTACTGTGGAAGGTGTTGCAACAACTAGGGTTGTCTCTGCTTGTTTGGTGGCAGCTATTTGTTTCTGTTTGGCTTGTTCTGCAGCTCGTGTAGCACGGGATACCCTGTCGGTACAATTTTCCGCTGGACTTTGACCTTCTATTGCACCATCAGTACCAGCAGAATCTGCAGGATTCTTCCGCTTCCCTTTCCCTGTCGTTCTGTCTTGCTTCCTCTTTCTCTGTGCCATGTTAAGTCAAGCCGACAAGAAAAACGAATAACAATTTAGTTCTTCAGAACAAATTGATGCGTGATACAGACGAACTGAACTTTGATGTTAGACAACCACATATAGGAGGATGTAATATGTAAGAAAAACAGGACGCATGAGATAACCAGAACTATGATGTGTAAACTAAGCAGAAGATATTTCACTAAATTAGAAGCAATGCAATGGAAGGTAGACACCATATGAAAGATGCTACAAATATCGCTCTGCCAAGTTAACAGTGTCTCATCATAAATGCGTTTAAACAAATGTGAAGCAGTACAAGAAATAAATCATATGCAAGATGCAAACAACATCACACTATCAAGTTAAAGGTCTCTCGTCATTAGTGCCATTATGATGTGGAAACTAAGGAGAAGGCATTTCAACAAATTAGAAGCAATGAAAGCTAGACACGATATGAAAGATGCAACGAATATCACTCAACCAAGTTAAAACTGTCTCGTCATAAATGCCATTTCAACAAATCAGTAGTACAAGCTAGAAAAGAATGTGAGATGTAACCTATATCACACTCCCAAGTCAAACGTGTCTTATGATAAGTGATTGTTGCAAGTTACACAATAGTAGTAATTTGATGTAAGAACATGGTGTGATAGACAGATATTGTATGTTCTAGAAATAGGAACGCGTGTCTTATTCAAGTATAATGTGTAAAGTAAGCAGATGGAATTCAACAAAATTAGAAGCAATACAAGCTAGACATCACACATAACATGCAACCACATATAACAGTGCCAAGTTAGAGGGAGCACCGGTGATGGTGCACTAGGGGAGACGTGCTCATCATAAACACAACTACGTTGAGTGTCTATGCATGTGTTGTCTTGGAAATCATCTTGGGGGGTGGAGGAGTAGAAACTGTAGAGGCCCTCCGTTTGGAAGGAGCACCTTTATCCGCTGCCTTGCTAACTTCCTTCCACTTTATTGATTTTGAATTGTCAAGTAAAACCGACAAGAAAAAGCAATAAAATTCTCTCTTCAGAACTCATTCATGCATGATACTGACAATCACTACTTTGATGTAAGGCAAACACATGATACCAGGATGGAATATGTACGAAAAACAGGACGGCATGGCATGTTCACAACTGTTTGTGTAAACTAAGCAGAAACCATTCCAACAAATAAGAAGCAATGCAAGCTAGACACCACATGAAAGATGCAACCAATATGACTCTGCCAAGTTAAAAGCGTCCCATCATAAATGGAATTTCAACAAATTAGAAGCAGCGCATGCTATAAATCATATGAAAGATGCAACTAATATCGCACTGCATATACTAAAGGTGTCTCGTCATATTGATTGATGCGGGATACAAAAAAACAATAGTTTTATGTAAGGACATGCTTAATAGACAGATGTACTATGTACTAAATACAGGAAGGCATGTCACATTAACAGGTATAATGTATAAGCTAAGCAGAATAGCACATGCAGTTTAACCAGATTGGAAGAATTACAATCTAGACACCATATGCAACATGCAACCACATATCACGCTGCCAAGTTAGAGCAAGCACCTGCGATGCTAGTGTAGGGGAAATGCGGTAATCAACTACAGAGCTACGTTCACTATCTTCATCTAGCCTTGCTGTTTCTTGAGAATCATGTCGGGAGGCTGACGCTGCATTCTTTAAATGAGGAGTAGTCCACTTGCCTGACTGCCTCATCATAAGTGATTGATGAGGGATACACAAGAACATTAGTTTGATGTAAGAACATGGTTAATACACAGATGTACTAGTATGTACCAAAAACAGAAAGGCATGTCATATTCAAAGGTATAATGTGTAAGCTAAGCAGATGCAATTTAACCAAATTGGAAGCAATACAAGCTAGACATCCGGCTGGAGTGGTGAGCATGATCATCTAGGACCTGAGAGCCTGGTGGGAGGCGGGCTGCTTCGCCACCATCGCGGCTTTTTAGTTGGCTTCCAGGTGATGCCTGTCTTTGCTGGGCTTGTCACTGGCTCGGCCAGTGCCCTGACTAGCTATTTGTCTTCTGGTGCTCACGGGATGGTGGTTCATGTAAAAAATATCTTTCCTTATCTTAATAAAGACCGACTTCGGCCTTTCGAATACAAGCTAGACACCATATGGAATATGCAACCACATATGACACCGCGAAGTTAAAGCAAGCACCTGGGATGGTGGTTCATTGCGAGCGAGGTCATCAACTCCAGAGCTACGTTTACCGTCTCCATCTGCTGACACTGCACCCTTTATAGCGCTGTAACGTGTCGTGCTTACCCGCGTAGAAAGCTGGAGCAACTTCTCTCTTTTCTTTTCTGCTTCTCTCGAGGCAGACTCTGAAATACCCTTGCATAAAAACACAATAGTGAGAGTATGGGTGAAGTGTGTGCAGAACTAGTGCACTGTAAAAGTAGCAGATAGCAGGTGGCTGAAAAATAAATGACAGGAGACATATGATAGCTCTACAACATTGCATGGCAAACAAAATTAGATTCTACTCCGTATGATTTTGTAATATATGAGCACAGGAAATGCAGGTACTCCTCTAGCACACCACCACATGTGGTCAAATCAAGATAACAGTCGACTGAAAATAATTAGGTCAGTCGATTTTTTAATGAACCGTCTGATCTATAAGGAACGGGCAGATGTCCTTCGTCTACCTCCCGCCAGTCACCGTTGACGATCTTTCTCGAACCGCCAGCAACCACCGGCCCAGACCCCTGCCTCCGCCGCCCCACACTCCCCTCGACCTCACACCACCGCCGTGCTTGGCAGTGCCCCGAGGCCATCCCTTTAATCCCGGCCGACCTCCAGATCATGCGCCAGTAGCTCTAGGCCCCACACGCCCCTAAGATAAACACCGAGGCGCTGCTTCCCCGGTGTAATAGGCGGACTAGCGCCTGTTACACCGGGGAATGCTTCCGTTAATTGGGAATCAACTGACCAGGAATTGAAATTCAGGGGGGCGACAGACCTCTAGCTGAGGTGAAATAGTATATGAGGAGAAACCTTGTGCATCGCGAGTTACTAGGAACATCTAGTATCAAGAAGAAGCGGTCAACTAGTGTCTTATGTGGGATGAATACCGTGTAAGCAGACACATAAGATTTGCACGAATAAGGGAAGAGGAGTACCATTTTCGGTTGCCGGTGTGGTCGCCTCCACATGTCGCGCCGATCTTCTTCTTTTTGCTGGGGAAACCGATGTTCTGGAGGAGGGTGCAGGCTTGGATGAACCCATGGCCAAATTGTTGACTGTGTTGCCGTGGCCATATGTCGGCGGAGGGGAAGCAGATCCGAAGCGGCGAAGGACGGCATAGCAGGAACAGCTCCGGTGCGGTGGAGGGTGGCGAAGTTGGAGCGGCAGCGGTGAGGCGCATGACGGCGTGGTTGAACTGGCTCGGGTACGGACAGCTCGGCAACTACTAGCCATGGAGGGCATTGCGGTTGAGGTTGCGGTGGACGACGACGTCAGGGTATCGGCTCCGGCGTGATGGAGGAGGGCGGCGGTTGATGGGTGGAAAGGGGTGGCGAACGGAGGACGCCGAGGTTTCGCGGCTGGTGGAGAGGTAGTTTTTGCACCCACGGAGTACGAATAGGGAATCAGACGGGTGGGCGAGGGAGGGGGAGAACCATGGTTCGGTCTGGGACGCGCTTGTTTTTGGCTTTTTTGAACAGAAGATGGGACGCGCTTGTTTGAAATTTGGGGAAACTACAAACTTTGCCCCCCCCCCCCGCTCTTAAATTTCGGACCTACTGCGGGTCGGGGTAGGATGGTAATCCCAGGTGTCCCAAATAGTGGGCGGGAGTGATTTCGGCCGTACACATGCGTGCTTAGGCGGCCATTGTGTATGAATGTTTTTCAGAGGCGGTTGCATGGCGTCTAGATGAAGCTACAAACCTACCCCGGTTTAGACCTTTGGATGTCGGGCCGGTAGGTTTCACGGGTCGGAGTTATTAGAAAAGTAATTTCCTTGTACTACCAAACATTGGTCTCACGCGGTTTCAGGCGAGTAGAGGCTTTTTTGGCGCTTCGTTCGAAATTCTAAAACACAAACATTCACGTTTAGAGTACTCTTGAACTTTGAGGATTGACCTAAATAGACAATGTTAAATTTGACCTTGTATTTTTGAAAACCTCATTAAATTATCCGCTTATTTTTGAAATTTTGACACTTGAAAATCCTATAACTATGATTATTTTGGAATGGAGGAGCTAAATTTGAATCTATTTTGTACACGACTACATATGCTATTATGTACAAAATCAGAGCAAAGATTGGTGCCCCCATAATTTAGGTATGATTTACAAATGCCATGGTATCAAATTCAAATAATTGAATGGACTTCATGTTGAATTCGATTTTTTGAAACCACCTTAAGTTGAATTCAAATGTATGCTAGTTCATAGGTAGCTATTTATAATGTTCATTGTGTAACTTTCGTATGTATAATGTGCTTTACACACACAACATGAACTATACTCACGTTTATATTCGATTGCTAAAGCGATGCATTGTCTGGAGTTCAAAATACTAACTATGTGGATCAATTGTGTCGAATAATAACATAGACATGCTCAAATTCGATAGAATCTAGATGTCTGATGGATCAATGACCGTTCCTTACGCGAATTGCAAATATCATGATCCCATCCTAATATTTGGATACAATTTATATCTTTAATCAATGTGTACAGCAGTCTTTTACGTGTAGTTTCACTCTCCATCAGTGGTCTCTCACGCATGCTCACACACTCTCTCCCGAGGTGTCTTTCTCGCACACATGCTCTCGATATAACCCTCCCTCCCTCTCGTAACCATTTACGACTGTTTTCACTAACCTTTATCACAAGCACTCTTCCTCTCGCAAGCATACACACGCACAATCCCCATCGACCCTTTCTATATACATAGACCTGCCTACGTGTCTCCTGTACGCACATTATCTTTAGGCCTGTCTCTCACGCATTGTCTCACACCTCTCTTCCTAATCGACGAGTATGATTCTAGCAAAGAATTCTGTAGGATGCCGTTAGGTTGGATGAATAGTGATATCAGAGATAAAGGGGTTACCTTAGTCCGAGAACCTAGGGTTACAAATCCTAGCCGGCTTTGTCAGTGGACATAGAGTCCTTCACAATTATGCTATCTTTGTCTTGTACGACTAGTCATCCATGGGTCTCCCTAAATGCGTCACGGGCCGACCAATGTGGCGCAGGACGGAACCGAACGAAGGGCCTCACCTCGACCCACCGGACCTCACGCGGTGACACACCCTCTGCCCCCACGTCTCGTTATCTTCTCACACCCACACATACCAACACAGACACCACACAAAAAAAATATTCTCCTGGTGCCTCTATCCACTCCCCCTTGCATATACACACTCCAGGGAATCTCTCGCCGTGACGTCATATTCGTCTCTCTCTCTAGACCACTCTCATTTCTCGTGCTATCTCTCCCACGCCCCCCCCCCCGCCGGCCCCTCTATCCATGCCTCTCTCGAATACGTAATACACACACATACCTCTCTAGGCCCTACCAAATGCATCAACTACACATTCACACTTGTTACAGCACGTACCCCATTGATCTAAAAAGCCCTCTCTCCACGTTTATTTCGCATACAACATTCCTTTTGAATAAAGTGTGGCCAAAAAATATTTTAGAATTTCTACATATATACAACATTACAAAGTTATATGGAGGAGTATGAACTTGCATTGCATGGTGCCCACAATGATATTTATTCTGCACTATGAATTTGTATATTTTTATACTATATATAAAGTTAGTCATAATAAAGAGAAACGAAGAGCATCTCTCTCTCCGTCGCATACCCCCCTCTACGCCCCTTTCACGTACGCACACAAACTATCTCCAGGTCCTCTAAAAGTAAGCCCCCAGCACATTCATGCATGTTTCATCTCTCTCGTGCGATATATACAGTGATGATCATTGTATTTGAAGCGAAAGCACGATACGTACATTGGACATCAGAATCCACTCATTACGATCACCATTTACGTTTTGTGGTTATTATACAGTCACGGGCTCACCGTACAACTCTGTATTTTCTTAAGACACAACTAGTTGAGCAGTTAAATGCTCCACGTGGCACCTCTAGTGTTGCATCACATTATCTCACTACCATCGGGCCCACCTGTCGGCTTGTATCTACTCTACATCTACGCTCTTATAAAATACTAGCAAGATGCCCATGCATTGCACAGAACATCAAGATGCATTTGTATGAGTAGTTTATCCTGTGGGAGAAAAGGATGAACAAGGGAAGGCCTTATTTGCAAGTGTGGAGAGGGGTGTGGGTATCTTTTTGCAAAATTGCCATAGTTTCCTTCCTATCCGTCAGATATAGATCGGACGGCCTATATTGCAGGATGGCAGGTGCACGATCATCACCGACTATGCTTTTCATAAGAGTAGGGATAAAATACACTCTTATAAAAAACAGAGTTGGTGATGATGGTGTGCCTGCACCTCTCCACATTTTGCAAATAAACTATGACAATTTTGCAAAAAGGTACCCACACACCTCTCCACATTTGCAAATAAGGCCTTCCCTCGTTCATCCTTTTCTCTCACAAGATAAACTAGTCATATAAATGCATCTTGATGTTACGTGCAACGCACGGGCATCTTGCTAGTAAGAATGAAAACAAACGACAAAAAAATATTGGACGGTGGTTCGAAGTCATGACAGTGGGCACAACGGACAAGGTGGCCTTGTATTGGTATGATAAGCTGTCTGTTTTAACACACAGGAGCTGGTGTGGTGATTATACACAAACGCACGCATGCACACGAACTGCATGCGCGCAACAGTCACACGAACACATGCACCAACGCACGCACGCAACACGCACACGTACACATGCAGCCACGCACGCACGCAACACTCACACGCACACACGCACGCATGCATGCACACACAAGTACACCACACGACCAACACACACTCTCACGCTCAAGTTCTCAACCTACACGTGCATGCGCACACATCAGGCCCTGACAGACACATACACAACCAGGTGATTCCCGCGCACGGGGTGGAGTCTTGTCGCGCGTGCGTAAATTTGTGTTTATCTGACCTTTTCCCTATGTGAACTGACAGGTGGGACCCACAAGGAACGTGGTCAATTTAACTAGTCAACATGGTGCCACGCAGACTATTTGGCCGGTCAACAGAGTGCAATCCTATGCTGAACCATGAGCAAGTGAGCATATAATAACCGCAAAATGTATATAGTGACCGTAATCAGCTTATTCTGAACTTTTGGTGAATGTATTATGCTTTTCTCTCTGTAGGCCCTCCAAAACTACATCTCTACACGTTCTCGCATGTTACATCTAACAACTATGCAATACAACACTACTACTACACTCTAACACAATAAATCATATGTGTTTTTAGTTTTACTAGATATCATATTGTTACTTAATTATTCAGTTTGCATACATTAAAATTTCCTTTGAAATGTATGGCCAGTATCATCTACCGCGCGGGAAAAATCCCGCCCTTTCCTGTTTAATCGGGTTTGTATTGATGGATCGTGCGAAATAGCAAAACTATAGTACTATATAGTACAAGTGACAGTTCACTGGGCCGTCGTGTCATGTACTCCTCCGTCGTAAGAGTGGAGCGCTCGCTTTCATAAATCTTCTAGTCCCTTTCGCCGACATGTGGGACATCAAGCTACCGGGTCCGCGTGCCATACCGGAATACAGTGCAGAGCAGCCGGGGTGAAGCACCCAGTCATGGCGCCAGCGTAGTAATGAGCAATGAGGCGTCAAATCACAAAGCTACACCTTTCCCGTAGTTAAGTTGGAGGGACGAAGTAATAATGCTAAAAAAAGTTGGAGGGATGAAGCAACCATCATTTCACTCGTTGCTGAATCTGCTTCTCCCTTATCTTCTTCAAGTTAACCACGTGTTGCTTCTGCCATTGTTCTGCCTCATGTGGGAAGCGGATCGGCTTGGTAAAGCACTAACACGTGGAACCTCATGTTAGCAAACCACCAGGACAACATCCTCTAAGAATAAGAAACCTCCCCCGCCATCCACGCGGCAAAATCACCTCCTTTTTACTAATCTTGATTCTAAAATTTTTTAGATCAATATAATTGAGATTTGTATAGATAGCACATAGGAGCAAAACCAAGTGGCACGGTTAAGGGCATCCACAATGTATAACCAAATGTGAAAATAGCTTTTAGCATCGTGGGAACCATTGTGGACGGTGTTGCCGAAGCCAGAAGGATGGAACTGAATCTCCTCGATTCATTGATTGAAGGAATAGAAAAATGCAACGTCTCTCCTCTTTCTCCCGTGCTTGGACGCATGTACAGTATAGAGCACAGAGTCTACTCCCCTGTCCCTTTTATCACAAATCACAAAGCAGTGAGGCGTCAAATCACAAAGCATGGACGAAGCAATCATCATTTCACTCTTTGTTGACTCCGCTTCTCCATCGTCTTCTTCGAGAAACCATCTCACCGCACTAAGCTGGACGGACGATGCTATTGTGTACGAGTAGTACTAGTACATTTACGCGTCCTTTGGTTCAATGGACTTCCTGGATGCAAATAAGGCGGTTGTCTCAGCTTGCAGGCGGCACTTGCGAATGACTTATCATGGTCTCCCTCACTCGATGTTCTCCTTCGAACGCACTTCCCCAAACCACAATGTTAGAGATATCATCAACGTCACCGCAATGGCGAAGGAAGTCAAATATAGTTACTACCTCCATTTTTTCGGACACAAGGCCAGTATATCAAAATTACAATTTGCAAAAGGCCACTAACACTAATCGAGGCAAAATTGATGGGGTTTCCCTTGTACTAGCAACCAAGGACATTAATATCCCATGCATGCATGTAGAAGTGAGAAGGTTGGTTTGCATGGTGCTGCATTAATCAAGCAATGAGGAGTGAGATTGTTAGATATTTGGGCTTTGGAGAAAAAAATACGCATTAATTGACACGTGAAACGAGGATTTGTATCGATTAATCCCGCGAAGGAAAACCCCGCCTTTCTTTTTTAACACTGGTACTCCTAGTACGTAGTACGTACTTATCCTATTTGGGTCTACGCCATGCATTGCCATAATTTGCCACACATTTTTTCCAAGCTTGCCTAAAGTTTTCAAAATGAAAAGGAGGTACACTTGCGCATGGCTGTCGCGGTCGCACCGCACCCTCACACAGTCGCTCTTGCACGCCGCAAACCCAACTAAGGGAACGCACCCTCACTGACACATGCTGTCGCATGTGAACAAACCAAACTCAGCCATCCTACCGCTGACACATAATTTTCTTTCATAGACTATGTTTATCCAATCGCATGTTGGGGAGTATCCATACGGCCCGTGCGATGGTCTGTTGGGGAAGAAGAAGAGGTGAGGAAGAAGGTTAGGAGACGTAGGATATTCATCCAACCGCCTGAAATGGTAGACTGACCCAAGTCAGGCGACTTGCATAACAATATATGTTTTTACACAGCAAAAGATCCATAAAAAGAACAACATAAAGAAAAACTATCACTGTTCGCGGAACGAGACGGCCTCATCGCCTTTGGCTGCCGGCGCGAACCAGCCGTAGCTGCCGACGTGTGTCTCCGCACCGTGGTTATCCTCGGCCTCCAGCTACTCGTTCACGTGGAGCGTGGGGGTGCTCTGCACGGACGAGAGCACCGCCCGGTTCAAGTCGAGGACGTCCGGTTCCGCCTGCAGGAGGGCCTCGATGGCAGCGGCATCCGCGCGCTCCGCGTCGAGTCGAGCCTCCGCCGCCCGGTTCAAGTCCAGGACATCTAGTTCTGCCTACAGAAGGGCCTCGATGAGAGCGGCATCCGCGCGCTCCGTGTCGAGTTGAACCTCTGTCGCCCGGTTCAAGTCCAGGACATTCGGTTCCGCTTGCAGGAGGGCCTTGATGGCAGCGGCATCTGCGCGCTCCACCTCAAGTTGAGCCTCCGCCACCCGGTTCACATCCACGACATCCGGTTTCGCCTGCAGGAGAGCCTCGATGGCAGCGGCATGCGTGCGCTCCGCGTCGAGTTGAGCATGTGCCTCCCGGTCCTCCTTTAGTATCGCCAGGTTGAACTGCTGGTCCGCCTGCACCATGGGGGACTCGGACGCTGGCACGAAGTCGACGTCCATCGTCTCATACCCATTGGGGGCCTTCTGTGCCGCGACCTCTGCCATGAACATTGGATTGGCTTCCTTCTCCTCGTAGCTTGGCTCCAGAGAACTCGGGGATTGGCCCGCCACAAAGCGAGCTTGGGAACGGAGATCTGTGGTACCGACCGCCGCCGCAATTTCTAAGCGGCGCTCCGGCATCAGCATCTTGTAGTACGTGATCTTGCGGTGCACCATGGCTTTCCGGTGAACTAGGGGACGCTTGATGCGGGCTAGGGGATCGAAAGGTGGGGAAAGTGGGCTGGAGATTAGGTGTGGTTTTAGGGCAGTGGCTGTCGTAGGCCGCGCAGTGAAGGTTCTGGTGTGAATAGTGGTTCCGGTGACGACCGGTCAATTGGTTTTGACTATACATCGCTCTTGTCGCGTTCGCGTTGCAGCCCGGCATGCTGGACCCTCCACGTTGCTCACCGAATGGAATGCGCTTCGTCTTGTGTTTTCGCTCACTTGTGGGACCGCAGTTGAGAGCAAACCGATGTCCCTCCCCCTCCCCCGCCTGCGTCATTTATACTACCACTCCCTCCGTTTTATGTGGAGTAAATAAAAATAGAGGGAGTATACTACGGATGAGGATCCCCTGACGTGGCCGAACCCATTGAGTAACTGACATGCGGGGCCTAGCAAGCATGGGGTCTGCCAGTAAGTGACCGAAAGGGAGGGTAAGGTAGGGATACCTACGTCAGAGGATCCACTTCCACTACTACTCCCTCCTTCCATTTACTATACAGGGCCTAATGCGTTTTTCGAGGCTAACTTTGACCAAATGTTAGAGTAATAATATATGACATGCAACTTACACAAAGCATACGGTCAAATTCGTATGTGAAAGGAGCTTCCAATGATATAATTTTCACATTATACATCTCATGTACTATTAATCTTATCAATAGTCGAATGCGGTTTTGAAAAACGCATTAGAGCATGGTTAATAATATAGCCAGTCGATGGCTATAAGGAACTGCCATGTCATCTATAGCCATCATCTATTATATGCACTCATACAATAGTGTGGGCTATAAGGTTGGCTATTTCCCGCAAAAAAAATTATAAGGTTGGCTATTGTATTAGTACTTTTTTCCATCTCCTCACCATCTCTTTCTTCATATTTATTGTATTTAACTAGGAATGCGTATATAGCTAGGCTCTTGCATGAGAGCTCACTCCCTTACTTTTTCACATCTCTCTCCTCCACATAGGACCTATATAAATGGAAGGAGGGAGTACTACTATGAGCACTGCATACTCTAGTACAGATGTTGTCAGTACTCCACTAGTAGTATTGGACAAGGTGCTTAAAACAAGTTACTATTGGACTGTCTATATGTGGAGAAATCCTAGTAGGAAGAGCATGCGCGAGAACAAGCACATTCATTGAAAACAAATTGGAAAGCATCTCGAGTACAAATCTAGGAGTACGTACGAATCTAACAATATTGAGTGGGCGTTGTTGAATGTTGATACTTTTTTGATCAAAGTAGAGATACTTTGACTACACATAAAACTTATATGTAAACTAGAAAGGATAGGAGGGAGTATATTGTACGTTCAGAAACGAAACGAACATTGAATACCCTTTATATATGATTTGCGGATGCTATGATCACCGCTTCAAAATTTTGAATCTTCCTTAGGTATCACACATGCCCCCACTCGTTCTCTCTCGATTTCATCTCGGGGTCCGAAGATCGATTGAAAGAGGACTGGGGTGGGTACAATATGTTCATTTCGCTTATGAACATACAATATACTCCCTCTGATCCCCACAGACCCCCCCCTGCGGGTCATTTCTATCATAGAAACAGACCAAACCTTTATCTCCTTGCACAACACGCAATTGATCTCTGAACATCAATCGATCATGTCAACACGTGTCGGGGCATGAACCGAATGGGTTGTCAAAACTAAGACGCGAAGCGACACGTAGTGGAGGCAAAGTGAAACTTTAAACGAACCATTTGTTTGTAGGCATGTCGGACAAATTACAAAACATTGGAGATACAAGCATGGTCTAGGCCCACATGCGAATGATACTCGGCGGAATGTTCAAATGAGGCATGCGGGAGGATGGACTCGACCGGAGGGCGACATGATCGATGGAGAAGAGGGTTGGAGAGGAATGAGAAATAAGCAAACGTCACATGATTATACTTGAACGGCTCAAATAAACAATAAGTTGTCTCGCTTGGCCTACATAGTGAAAGGCCTAATGCGCAATGCGAAGCACTAACGCTCGAATATGGCCGGGAAAACAGGGAAACCCACATGTGGGGCACACCTGTCGGGACGACGTAGCGCAGACTAGTCCAATGGAGGAGCTGGCCCATGACCTCCTCGCCACCGGCAACCGTTCATGTGGGTCGTGGGGGCCAACAACATGGCGCAGCTCCAGCACCACCTCTGGACACAGCGACCATGGTGAGCGACACGCTCATCATATCTAGACACGGTCGGTTTCAGTGTGCCAAGGGTGGCGTCAGTGTTGTGGCACGACCAACAGTATGTTTGGTTTCTGCCCAAGGTTGCCCCATCAAAGCATTGGGTAGCCAAAATTTTGGTTGAGGTTTTGGTTGCCCATGATTTGGCCGACATTGGCAAGAAAAATGAACTAGAGTTGGCTAGAGTTCATTGGCATGCCAAAAAAATGGCAACCATCCAAACAAAGACCAATCTTTGGGTCATGACCAAAATTTTGGTAAGGTGCACTTTGGCCACAATCCAAACACACCCCAACACCCGGCTCGCCGAGGATGCACGGGGCGCCGGGACGCATCCGCGGAGTGGTGTAGCGCGGCCAATTGGATCCTCAGGACCTGAGACCATGCCGGGTCATCTTGTTCTTTCAATGACATGCGTCGATCGCATGTGAGCAAAGGGCATCTCCAACGTTGCCACGACCGCAGCTGACTACCCTGGCACACCAAAAACCCTCGTCCCTCGCGCCATCGCGCGGTGTGTTCCCAGCCGGCGCCAGCTGCCCACACTCATACCCCTCTAAGGATGGTTGTTTGAAGGCGCACCTGCTCATGACTGGTTTCATGGATGGCTATAGTCCATGGATAAGTGAAGATGATGATGATGATGAGGAGGAGGAGGCCGACGGGGCAACCAATGACGACATGGGGCTAGATTAAAAATAAGATGCTAAATCATGTCGGCTATTTTATGGTCTAGGAAATTTATAAAAAAAATAGAAAAGAATCGCATTGTGTCACCAACTGTGACCTAATAATTAATAAAAATAACACACTTTGAATAAAACAAATAACTTAAAAAAGTGTTCTCAGAAAATTGTTTTGCTTACAAAAGAATCACTTTTCAAGTGCCCAAAATGAGTTGTTTTGTGAAGAACGTAGCAAATAGTTATTGCCAAATTGGATCAAATATATTTTCTAAAATACTAGGCCATATATAATGTACAATTGACCAAATGGTTGGGTGTTAAAAGTTTTTGATCCACCGCTCGTGAAAAAGGCAAAATTTCCGCCAATTCAGTAGAAAGCGGGTCAAATTTGAACTACAGCTGCCTCATAGTTTGCTCTTTATTTTTTTCTAAAATTCATTTATAGGTACAAAAGTATCTATTTAATCAGAGATACTCCAAAAGTTTTCCAAGGTTCAACCCCTACCTACGAACGGTCATGCTCATCGTTTTGGCCGCATTTTAAAACGAGCATAAGAAATACAAAAACATCAAAAAATATGAAAACCTTCATGTTGTGTCATTATATATGACCTAGTTTCTAGAGAAAATAACAAACTTGGACTACGGCAAATGTCTTAAAAAGTGTTCTCAGAAACTAGCTATCTTGTATGAAGTTCCATGGCTTTAAGGCAAATGGTCAATGTTGTGGCAACATTCATGCCATAGTTTGTTCAAATGATATAATATTTTGCACAAGTTTGTATCTTGGAATGTCAAACAATGTTTCCTAAGGAAGTTTTCATTTTTTCCACGGAAATTTCATTTTACATTTTTCGAGTGCCTAAAATGAGTTTTTTTGTGAAGAACCTAGCAAATAGTTGCTGCAAAATTGGACTAAATCAATTTTCTAAAATACTAGGCCATATTTAATGTACAATTGACCAAATGGCTGGGTGTCAAAAGCTTTTGATCCACCTCTCATGAAAAAGACAAATTTCCATCGATTCAGTAGGAAAGCGGGTCAAATTTGAAAAATATCTGCCTAAGTTTCATTTCTAGTTACATAAGTATCTATTTAATCAGAGATACTCCAAAAGTTTTGCAAAATTCAACCCCTAGCTACGGACGGTGATGCCCACCGTTTTGACCTCTTTTGAAACAGGCATAAGAAATTTAGAGAAAATTGAAAACCTTCGCATTGTGTCATTATATGTGACCTACTTTTTAGGAAAAATAACAAACTTGGACTACGACAAATGTCTTAAAAACTGTTCTCAAAAGTGAGCTATCATGTATGAAGATCCATGCCATTTAAGGCAAATGGCCAATGTTGTGGCAACATTCATGGCATAGTTTGTTCAAATGATATAATATTTTGCACAAGGGTGCATCTTAGAATGGCAAACAATGTTTCCTAAGAAAGTTTTTATTTTCTTTGCACGAAAAATTTATTTTCCATTTTTCGAGCGCCCAAAATGAGTTTTTTGTAAAGAACCTAACAATTATTTGTTGCAAATTTGGACCAAATCAATTTTATAAAATATTAGGCCATATTTAGTGTATAATTGACCAAATGGTTGGGTGGCCAAATGTTTTGATCCACCTCTTGTGAAAAAGACAAATTTTCGTCGATTTAGTAGGAAGCGGATCAAATTTGGACTATAGCTGCCTCATGAGTCGGTAAGACTCCGACTGAATCCGCTGCGCCTGAGCATCCAAAGCGGCCCGCTCCTCGGCCATCCTAGTATTTTCTGCATTCAGCTCCTCCTTGGCCTGTGCTTTCTCATCACGCAATTTTGCAACCGCCGCATTATGCTGATCCTATTCCGTCGGGTTAACCACCGTTGTTAACAACGCTGTCAGTTTATCCAGCAAATCAGTTAAGGCCTGAGCCAGCGGACGCGCAGGGCCTCCTGCCCCAGCTGCCGTCGCTGCTGCTGATCCAAAAATCAATGCCGCTATAGTTGAAGAATGTTGTACCGGCTGTGTATCGGCCATGAAGATCGCAACCCAGTTTGGTGGCTCGCAGGGGTCCGGAATACCATCGCCATTGGAACAGCCCCCAAGCCGGCCATCTTGCAGTTGATACAATGACTTGGTCTCACCGGTGGATGACTCGCCATCTGAATAGACAACTATCTCACCATTAGATACCGATTCAGATTCTGCACTGTTAATGAATCCCACGAAGGCACACTTCATGGCGGGCTGAACTCGGGCAGGTCTTGCACGCTGAGCCGTCTCGATGATGTCGGTGCAGATGTCTGACTCAGGGCCCGGTTCGCTGATTGTGCCAATGAAGACATGAATTCCACCAAAGGGGACCTGGTACCCGTACTCAATTGAGCCGGCCTCGGGGCCCCAGCCTGCGTCGTCGATGTAGAGCTTGCCGCGATGACTCTTGGTCATCCGGCCCGCAGCGTATCCCTTGAGCCCTTCGAAGTTGCCCTCTAAGAACATGAAACCATCGTGCGATAGCCCCACGGTGGGCGCCAACTGTCGTGGAATTGTCACGGCAGATGTCCTAGTGTGAGGACTCAGTCGTGGAGCCATCGCAACAAAGTTAGCTTAAAGGGGTTAAATAGGACAAAGGACACGGGGAGTTTATACTGGTTCGGCCCCTTGCAGTGAAGGTAAAGGCCTAATCCAGTTTGAGGTGGTATTGATAGGGTTTCGATGACCAGGGGTGAATACGCTTAACCTGGCTCTCAAACTATTGTTTCTTGTCCCTAAACCGCCGCTGGGTCGTCCCTTTATATACACAGGTTGATGCCCTACGGTTCACAATCCCGGTCGGCTCATAAACGTGTCCGGCTCGGTATCTACTCTTTCCTATCTTACAATATAAGTCATACGCCTATGGCGGTTTATGTCTATGGGCCCTAACCCGCCTTTGGGCTTTGGGCCTTCTGATTAAGTCTCCTTCATAAGTCGCCATCTTCTGTGTCTTCATGAGCTGCAATACTGGTAATCATCATGAGTATAATTCGGCCCCTCCTGGGCGGTTTATACTCAATAGTTATATCCCCAACATTAGGCCCCAGGTTGATTTGAACTTGTTCACATCAATCTTTAACACTTAGAAAAATCCCTCCTTCATTACCTTCATGAAGCTTATAACTCACCATGATGTCATCCTCTGGAATCATGATAACCCGCCGTGACGTCACTTGCCATTAACTTTACACAGAGCCCAAATATTTTAACGTATCCCCTTTTCTTTAATGAATCTCCGAAAATCGAGGCGTGTGCATGTCTACAGATCCGTTTTTTGACCTCCTTGATTCCCACGCTTGCCACTTATCCATTCGCCTTATAAATAGGACCGGGGGTCCCTTTCACTCCCCCCTCTCGTGCCTCTTCGCCTCATCATCTTTCTTGCGTCGCCCTAGTGCTTTGAGCTCCGCCGTCGCAGTTGAACTTCACTTCTCCTTCAACGTTGGCCGCTGCATCAACCTGTTCGGACCAGACTCCGCTCGCGCCCCTCTGCCATTCAACAGCTTCAGTAAGTTCTTCTTCCTCCTCTCTGTAGATCTGTTTAGGGTTCGCACTAGCTCATGGAGGTTCGGCGCTGTTCGTCTTCACCATAGCATAAATGGCAGATTCAAACTTGATATATTCCTGTGTGGTAGCAGTAATAGCCCTTCCTTTTGCATCAGATCATCCCTTTTATGTAAAACCCAATCTGGAACTTTATAAACTATTCAAGTACCAATATTTAGGTCTGAATATTTTTGTTTTTCTGACACACGGTAGATCCAAAATTGTGACATCAATCTGCGAAAACTGCTTTTCATCACTTACTCTTTAGATCTATACTTTGAATATCTGTATAGGCGGTTTAACTCAGAAAATCATAATCCGCCAGGTACCATTAGTCCCCTCTTAAACCGCCAATTGCTCATGTATGCAACTTGATAACATCAAGCTCCGGTTTAACACTTTAGCATGCTTCAACACTTTCTGTCTTTTATCTTTTAGCAGATTAACCATGAATCTTACAATGGCACAAACCTTCTTCCAGGTTATCAAATAAATGGCCAAATCCTTTTACTCCTGCAACTGGGTTCAATCTCGAGTTACAGAAGAAAAGCTGAATGGGTTTGTTGCTACTAGCGCTTTAGCCAAAAAGGAAGTCATCCACTGGAGAGTCCCTGGTTCTGAATGTCCTCCTGAGCCCAAGGAAGGAGAAGTGGTCATTTTTGCTGATCATCTGAGTCGAGGATTTAGCCCTCCCGGATCAAAAAAATTCTGTGATGTACTTCATTTCCTCCAGCTTCACCCTCAAGATATTGGACCGAACTCCGTATCCAATATTTGCAGTTTTCAAGTGTTCTGTGAAGCTTACCTGCAAGAGGAGCCCACGGTCGAATTGTTCAGAGATTTCTACTATTTAAACCGCCGCACAGAATTTGTGGACGGGCCCAACACTGAACTTGGCGGGGTATCCATCCAAAAGAGAAAAAATGTCAGCTTCCTTCATGCCAACCATCATAGCCATCCTAAAGACTGGAATCAAACTTGGTTCTATTGCCGAGATACATTCCCATCTGATGAAAATCCTGTCGGGTTATCGTGCTCACCGGCTTAGCAGTACACATCCACTCCCCCAAAGACTCAGCACAAAGGAATGAGCCAAATATGCGCCACAGCTCTCAAAGCTCAGAGCCTTTGTGGCAAACGGTTTAACAGGCGTTGATTCCATCCATTGCTGGGTGTCCTAGAGTATTTTACCCTTAAGCCGTCGCCCCAATTTAATGTGTGAATATACAGGGGACTTGGAAGATCCTCAATGCCACATTGACATTCAGCTGACTGGTGCTGAAGTTATTAAAGCTGTCAAGAAAATGCTGGATATACTGGTGGCTGAGTGCAGCAAAACAGGACTTAGTCCTTTCTGTGCCTCCAACAAACCGCCAGCTGTGAGAATTTCCTAACTCCTCCTTAGTCCATATTTTTAATATTCCCTTATGATCTTTTCAACTTTTAACAGGGTGATGATCCATTCTGGAAGAAGAAACCATAGGATAAACCGACCAAGACAACTTGCCCCAAGACTAAAGTCACCAAGAAGCCTGCCAAGAAAAAAACCGCTGAGTCCACCAATTTAAACATTGACGATGACGATGATAATCATGATTCAGAGGTAGAACTTGATTCACTTGGCTCCTTTTTCATACATCTCATTGACAATGATTATTATCAGGATGACGCCGAAGCTAGCCATGCTGGTGACATAGAGGTAATTATTCTTTCCTCCGGCTCAGATCCTCTACCAACACAGAAAACCAGTCAAGCACGCCGGAAAGTAAGATTTTCTCACCCTCTAGCTCACTTGGATCAAAACTTTCTTTTGAAGAAATATCAAGATGAAGCTCACCGCACAACCCGGCATAGTGGCAACATGATCACCTCTGCCGGTTTACCGAACACTCCGCTTCACAAACGCCGGCCAGAAGTCTTACATATTTCTAACATACTTTACACCAAGGCGGGTTATTTTCGACAACCTCTTAACCCGTCTGATTCAAACTATCAAGGGACTTCTCATTCTTCCTCTGGCGAGTTAACAAAAACACAAATTCCAACCCTAAAAACGGTTCCTGGGTGAGCATATTTAATTGACACTTCATATCTTATACTTGACATTTATACTGCCCTGATGCAGACTTATAATTTTTAGGGACAAAGCCAAAGCCAGTAAGAAGGCTAGAGTGAATAATCCGGTTGATGACCCCATTCCATCTGAACCGGAAAGGACCCCTGAACCGTCTAATCCAAATGCTGAAAATATTCCTAATGATCCGCCACCACAAGATCATGAAACTGAAGTTGAACACATGGAAGTTGATCCGATGATTCATGCTGATAAGCCGCCAAGCCCAACGAGAGTTGCTGATGACAACACCGACGATGTTATGGTCACTGGTGTTAGTTATACAGCCCCAGGCAACCCTACTGCTCTGTCAAAACATAGTGCCAAAGAAGAATTCTCCGCTATTGACAAAGGAAAGTGGAAGGCCGATTTGGAGAGCTATGCCCACCTCAGCGCCCAGGATATTCATTCTGGGTTTTTAAACTGTTTGTACACAAGCCGTGATTATGAAGCCGGTTTAGTAAACATGATGAAGGAGCGGTATGAGGTAATTGTTGTTAACTCTGCATAAATATTCTTCCCTTAGCCGCCAAATTTATTGGATAGGATGTTCTATAAATTTTCATAAGCCGTATAGATCAACACCCGTAGCCCCCAAGGGCCGGTTTATATTGTGAATATGAACCGGGACTTGCAGAATAACAACTCTTCAATTTTGCATGTGTAGCCCCCAAGGGCCGGTTTATACTTTCAAGATAAACCGGAACTTGAGTATAATAACTCTTCAAGTTTGCCTGTGTAGCCCCCAAGGGCCGACTTAACAAATATGTTAAGTTGGGACTAATTATGCTGTAAGGTTGAAAATTCTTGTTCAAGACCATTGTAAACCGGTTGACCACCGAGCTGATAGTGGAAGAATAATCCATAGTTGTAATTAGAGCGATAATGCATTAGCCCCCAAGTGCCAAGAATAATACTTGTATTGAGCGTGGGACTTGTAAAAAATTTGTCAGAAGAAGCAAATAGACATTAGCCCCCAAGTGCCAAGAATAATATTACTTGTTAAGTGCTTGGGACTCTGAATATGCATTGTCATCTCATAAATTCCTTGTTTTCCTGCAGGCTGAGCTTACCAAGAAGGAATCTCAAATTGCTGACCTCCAAGAAAATATCAAATCACAGTAAGCAAAGACTTCCAAGGCCAAGGATGAACTGACCAGTGCCTTAGCAGCAATGGAAAAGCTGGAAGAGAGCTTCAAAAACGAGCGGGCAAGTTGGGATGCAGAAAAGACAACTCTGCTAAAGAGGGTTGAGGACGCTGAAACAACCCTTAATCCGGTGGTAGAGGAGCTAACTGGTTTGAAGCAGCAAATAAATGCCATGACTGCTGCCGTTTTTGGTAAATAACTTCTTCATAATCTTTAAACGTGTATTATCCCATAAACTGCCGGTTTACCGATGCTTGTGATGATGTAGGATCTCGCATTGTTCATCTTGGCTCGGATATGCGGAAGAAACTGAAGGTTGCCTATACACTTATAGAGCAATTATATACCGGTGCACAAAGGATCATCTGCATAGCTTCCCATAACAAACCGCCCTCAACTTTGATCAAGGAAACATTAGAGAGGCTGTCGATGATGCCTGCCCGGTTTGAAGAGCTAAAGAGATCAGCTGCAAGGGCAGGTGCTCTTACCGCACTAACTCGGGCCAAGGCATGGATACCTGATCTTGATCCGGCTGATGTGGGAAACGGCTATCCGAGCATAAAGGAGGACGGGTCCGACTTTGATAATGAGGACCTCAGAGCCTTGACGAAAGAAATGCGCCCATTGGCTAGCATATTGGCTGAAGAGACCGATCTTTCTCATAATCAGTCGATTTATGATGCCAATAACAAGAGAGTTAATGAGCCAACCTATGATGCTCCAAATCTTATTCCTCCAATCCATAAGCATACCTATGCCCCTAATGTTGATCCCTCCCCACTTATAAGGGATGAAGCTGTATTCAAAGCCTTAACTGGGATCGATTAGACAACCATCGACTTCCAGCCACTGGGTAGAGAAGAGGAAGATGAATCGGCGCACGATGATCCGGAACCTTCAAGTCAGCCCGGGCAAGATTCATAAACCGGGCATAAATCATTGACCTCAAACATCTGCTTTTCTGTAAGACTTGTTGAAAACAATTATTCTTTTGGGCACCAAACGCCTTGTAATAGGCTAGCTTAAACTCTTGATCTGCTATGTCATCACGCATATTTGCTTTGCATGGCACTGCTATTCCGCCATGTTTAAAATATGCCACATATGCTTATGATATGAGCAATTTGAATCTTTCTCTGCATTCAATAGTGCAAAAAGTGTCCTGACAGTTTACCACTGGACGGGTTATCATGCCCAATATATAAAGCTATGGAGAAATAATCATAAGTTATAACCAAAGCTGGACTTATGAATAACCATATATATGAGCATATAGCATACCTGTGATATTTGATCACATTGTTGGTTTATCAAGCCAGTATAATAAGGGTGATAACCCAAAATTTGAGCACTGGTAAGTATATATTGCCGGCTTATGAACAAAACCAGGACAGGTTAATAAACACCGGATATCATGTTACCTTATACTGGCGACTTATAGTCAAAAACCAGGCCGGGTTAATGAACACCGGATTTTACTTTCTCATGTACTGACGACTTATTGTCGAAAGCCAAGCTGAGTTAATAAAAACTGGCGAATTGTGATAATAAAACCTTATAATCCTTATTCAATAACCCTTAAAAAATTGTCGAATAAAAACAAGCGAAAAAATGAGGCTTTTCATGGGCTGCTAGGCCGAAAAATCGAGGCTTTTCACGGGCTGCCAGGCCACTGAGTTAAACCATTTTACAAACCTTATAAGATGGACCTCACTTTAACCAATCGTCGCTTTAACTTTGACAAGTTGAGGGTCTGCATAAGATTGACTTGTCAAACGTTTGGCGGGTCATTCCTTACTTAAAAAGGCAGGACAACCCAGGATTTTAGGTGAATACACATGGGTTCCAAGCCTGGCTTTTAAGCCTATCACAAGGGTTATAGCAACTCTGGTTCTTTAGAAAAAAGAGCCCCCAAGCAATATTTTTGAGCTATGCTCAATGGGCACCTATGTTTGAGTTGCGCTTTTGCAACAAACTCTCTTTGGTCCCTTTAATCTGGGTAGCAAGCCCCCAAGTTTTTTTTGTGGCCGATAAGCCGGATCAAAGGGTAATCATAACTTTGCTTTATAAAGCAGAAGGCCCCAAGTGACCAAAAACTCATTATTTAAGAGAAAACGATAGAGGCCCTGCTTTAACAGGGATGCCGGTTTTACTATATTGATCATAAGAGCCGGTGGCTCAGGTGTAGTAAGGCTGAAGATGAGCAATATTCCAGGGTCGGTGGGTCTCCTCCTCCGACTTACGTGAGTCTTTGTGCTCTCGAACATTGATAAGGCAGTATGACCCATTGTTCAGATTCTTGCTGACCACAAAGGGTCCTTCCCTAGGTGGGGATAACTTGTGCATATCAGTCTGATCCTGGATGAGCTGGAGCACTAGATCTCCTTCTTGGAAAGTTCTGGTTTTAACCCGGCGGCTGTGGTAACGGCGCAGATCTTGCTGGTAAATCGCCGAACGAGCCACTGCGATGTCACGCTCCTCGTCTAACAGGTCAAGTGTGTCCTGACGTGCTTTTTCATTGTCAGCTTCAACATAGGCCGCCACACGAGGTGAGTCATGACGGATGTCACTAGGAAGAACCGCCTCTGCTCTGTAGACCATGAAGAAAGGTGTATAACCCGTAGACCTGTTGGGGGTGGTGTTAATGCTCCATAACACGAAAGGCAACTCCTCCACCCAACAACCCGGCGTCCTCTACAGGGGAACCATAAGTCGGGGCTTGATGCCTCTCAAGATTTCTTGATTGGCTCTCTCAGCTTGACCATTAGATTGGGGGTGAGCCACTGATGATACATCAAGCCGGATGTGCTCACCTTGACAAAATTCTTTCATAGCACCCTTGGAGAGATTAGTGCCATTATCTGTTATAATGTTGTGTGGAAAGCCAAAACGGAAAACCACCTTCTTCATGAATTGAACCGCCGTGGCTGCATCACACTTACTGACCGGCTCTGCCTCTACCCACTTAGTGAACTTATCAACCACCACCAAAAGGTGGGTCTTCTTATCCTTGGACCTCTTAAAAGGCCCAACCATATCAAGCCCCCAAGTTGCAAATGGCCAAGTGATTGGGGTCATCCTCAGCTCCTGAGCCAGAACATGAGCTCGACGCAAAAACTTCTGACAACCGTCACATTTTTTGACCAAGTCTTCAGCATCAGCATGAGCCGTCAGCCAATAGAAACCGTGAGGAAAAGCCTTGGCTACTAGAGATTTTGAACCGGCATGATGACCACAATCTCCTTTGTGGATCTCACGCAGAATCTCACAGCCTTCTTCAGGAGAAATGCAACGCTGAAACGCCCCTATGACACTGTAATGATGTAACTCACCGTTGACAATAGTCATTGACTTGGACCGCCAGGTTATCTGCCTGGCCAAAGTTTCATCCTCAGGTAACTCGCCCCGGGTCATATAAGCCAAATATGGAACCGTCCAATCAGGGATTACATGAAGAGCTGCCACCAACTGTGCTTCCGGGTCAGGAATAGCCAAATCCTCCTCTGTAGGTAACTTGACCGACGGGTTATACAAAACGTCAAGAAAGACATTGGGCGGCACCAGTTTACGTTGAGAACCCAACTGGCTTAAAGCGCCCGCCGCTTCATTTTTGCGTCGATCGACATGCTCGACCTGATAACCCTTGAAGTGACCAGCAATAACATCCACCTCTCGTCGATAATCCGCCATGAGTGGGTCCTTGGAATCCCAAGTACCAGAGACTTGTTGAGCCACCAAGCCTGAGTCACCAAAACACCTTACCCGGCTTAAGTTCATCTCCTTAGCCATCCGAATACCGTGGAGCAAGGCCTCATATTCAGCTGCATTGTTAGTGCAAGGGAACATTAAACGGAGAACATAACAAAATTTATCACCTAGAGGGGAAGCTAGCACAACTCCAGCCCCCGAGCCCTCCAATTGCCTGGACCTGTCAGTGAATAGTCCAATACGTGTTTTCCGGTTTTCCCTCAGGCATCTGCAACTCTGTCCAGTCATTGATGAAATCCACCGGTGCTTGAGACTTGATGGTCGTGCGAGGCATATATTTCAAACCATGAGGCCCAATCTCAATGGCCCATTTAGTGACCTGGCCAGTTGCTTCCCTGTTTTGGATGATATCTCCCAAAGGAGCAGAACTGACCATAGTGATGGGATGACCCTGAAAATATTGCTTAAGCTTCCTGCTTGCCATGAAAACTCCATACACAAGCTTCTGCCAATGTGGGTATCTCTGCTTGGACTCAATAAGCACCTCGCTGATATAATAAACCGGCAGTTGAACTGGATATTCCTTGTCCGCCTCCTTTCACTCCACCACAATAGCCATGCTGACAGCCCGACCATTGGCAGCCACATATAACAGCAATGGCTCTTTATCAATGGGGGCAGCAAGAACAGGTGGCTCGGCAAGCTGCTTCTTCAAATCTTCAAACGCTGCATTAGCAGCATCACTCCAGACAAAATTATTTGTCTTTTTCATCATCTGATATAGAGGAATAGCCTTCTCTCCTAAACAGTTTATGAACTGGCTTAGCGCCGCAATACGACCCACCAGACGTTGAACATCATTGATACACGCCGGTTTAGCTAGAGAAGTAATGGCCTTGATCTTCTCCGGATTAGCTTCAATGCCCCTGTTAGACACCAGAAAGCCCAAGATCTTGCCTGCCGGTACACCAAAGACACACTTGGCCGGGTTAAGCATCATCTTATAAACCCGGGGGTTATCAAAGGTTTCCTTCAAATCGTCTATCAACGTCTCCTTCTTCCCGTACTTCACCACAATATCATCCACATAAGCATGAACATTGCGCCCAATCTGCTTATGAAGGCAATTCTGCACACATCGCTGATAAGTCGCCTAGGCACTCTTGAGCCCAAAAGGCATAGACACATAGCAGAAAACCCCAAAGGGAGTTATGAAAGTTGTCTTCTCCTGGTCCTTAACTGCCATCTTGATCTGATGATAACCAGAATAAGCATCCAAAAAACTCAACCGCTCACAACCTGCCGTAGCATCAATAATCTGATCAATACAAGGGAGAGCAAAAGGATCAGCTGGACAAGCCTTGTTTAAACTTGTGTTGTCCACACACATGCGCCAAGTGTCATTCTTCTTAAGTACCGGCACCGGGTTAGCCAACCACTCAAGATGAAAAACTTCAACAATAAACCCAGCCGCCAAGAGCCGGGCTACCTCCTCACCAATGGCCTTGCGCCTTTCTTCATTGAAACAACAAAGAAATTGCTTGACCGGTTTAAACTTGGGATCAATATTGAGAGTGTGCTCAGCGAGTTCCCTCGGTACACCTGGCATGTTAGAAGGTTTCCATGCAAAGATGTCCCGGTTCTCACGGATGAACTCGATGAGCGGGCTTTCCTATTTTGAATCCAGATTAGCGCTGATGCTAAACTGCTTGGATGAATCGCCAGGAACGAAATCAACTAGCTTAGTCTCATCAGCCGATTTAAATTTCAAGGTTGGATCATGCTCCGTAGTTGGCTTTTTCAAAGAAGTCATGTCCGCCGGATCAACATTAGATACCGATTCAGATTTTGCACTGTTAATGAATCCCACAAAGGCGCTTCATTGCGGGCTAAACTCGGGCAGGTCTTGCACGCTGAGCTGTCTCGATGATGTCGGTGCAGATGTCCGGCTTAGGGCCCGGTTCGCCGATCTTGCCAATGAAGACGTGAATTCCACTAAAGGGGACCCGGTACCCATACTCAATTGAGCCGGCTCGGGGCGCCGCCTGCGTCGTCGATGTAGAGCTTGCCGCGATGACTCTTGGTCATCCGGCCCACAGCGTATCTCTTGAGCCCTTCGAAGTTGCCCTCTAAGAACTTGAAACCATCGTGCGATAGCCCCACGGTGCGCGCCAACTGTCGTGGAATTGTCATGGCAGATGTCCTAGTGTGAGGACTCAGTCATGGATCCATCGCAACAAAGTTAGCTTAAAGGGGTTAAACAGGACAAAGGACACGAGGAGTTTATACTAGTTCGGCCCCTTGTAGTGAAGGTAAAGGCCTAATCCAGTTTGAGGTGGTATTGCTAGGGTTTCCATGACCAGGGGTGAATACGCTTAACCTGGCTCTCGAACTGTTGTTTCTTGTCCCTAAATCGCCGCGGGGTCGTCCCTTTATATACACAGGTTGACGCCCCCGCGATTCACAGAATCCTGGCTGGCTCATAAACGTGTCCAGCTCG
Organism: Triticum aestivum; assembly: GCF_018294505.1. NCBI lineage: Eukaryota > Viridiplantae > Streptophyta > Magnoliopsida > Poales > Poaceae > Triticum > Triticum aestivum. The sequence goes on along the minus strand of NC_057807.1, from coordinate 115,097,893 downwards.
GTATCTACTCTTTCCTATCTTACAATACAAGTCATACGCCTATGGCGGTTTATGTCCATGGGCCCTAACCCACCTCTAGGCTTTGGGCCTTCTGATTAAGTCTCCTTCATAAGTCTCCATCTTCGATGCCTTCATGGACTTCAATACTAGTAATCATCTTGAGTATAATCCGGCCCCTCCTGGGCGGTTTATACTCAATAGTTATATCCCCAACACTACAGGTTTGAGAACTATGTAGACATGACCGAGACACCTCTTCGGTCAATAACCAATAGCGGAACCTGGATGCTCATATTGGCTCCTACATATTCTACGAAGATCTTTATCGGTCGAACCGTTATGACAACATATGTAATTCCCTTTGTCTGTCGGTATGTTACTTGATTCGATCGTCGGTATCTTCATACCTAGTTCAATCTCGTTACCGGCAAGTCTCTTTACTCATTCCGTCATGTATCACCTCGTGACTAACTCCTTAGTTGTTTGCTTGCAAGCTTATGATGTGTATTACCGAGAGGGCCTAGAGATACCTCTCCGATACTTGGAGTAACAAATCCTAATCTCGATCTAGGCCAACTCAACAAACACCTTCAGAGATACCTGTAGAGCATCTTTATAATCACCCGGTTATGTTCTGACGTTTGATAGCACACAAGGCATTCCTTCGGTATCTGGGAGTTGTGTAATCCCATAGTCAAAGGAATATGTATTTAACATGAAGAAAGCAATGCAATAAAACTGAACGATCATAATGCTAAGCTAACGGATGGGTCTTGTCCATCACATCATTCTCCTAATGATGTGATCCCATTATCAAATGACAACTCATGTCCATGATTAGGAAATCTTAACAATCTTTGATCCACGAGCTAGTCAAGTAGAGGCTCACTAGGGACACAGTGTTCGTCTATGTATTCACACATATATTTAGGTTTCCAATCAAACAGTTCTAGCATGAGTAATAAACATTTATCATGAATAAGGAAATATAAAATAACAACTTTATTATTGCCTCTAGGGCTTCCTTCATATATTTGTTGCAAAATTGGACCGGGTCAATTTTCTAAAATACTAGGACATACTTAGTGTATATTTTTTTTGAGGGTTAAGACATTAGGAAAGGCTCCTACTGCATGTATATATAAACAAACAAAAGAACAGTTACATGGTGATTTTTACAATGAAGTATGTGGATGGGGGAGGGGGGAAGGGTTAGAACAAAGACACAATCCTAACTATGTTTAGGCAGGCTTTGCAAGAAGGAGGAGACAACATGTCTCTTTTCACTAGGCAGCCTATATCTAATATTGCCAAAGTCTTCCTTGAATCTGTTGAACCAAGAAGGGATAGAGGGTGACACATGTCTAAAGTAATTATTATTGCGTTCCTTCCAAAGGCTCCAAGCAGCAGTGAGGAATATTTCCATGATCCTTTTCCTTGGGTGTTGTGTCTTTAGGTTCTCCACTAGCTGCAATCTATCTCCATGTGTAGCCCAAGACATGCGTAGCAAGCTCCAACATTCCTTACTGAAGGTACAATGAAAGAAGAGATGCTCCACCGTTTCTTCTATGTGCTGCCCGCAAAGAAGACAGTCAAAGTTGTTACCAATATTGTAGTGACGCTGTTTGAGCATATTCCTCGTGTTGAGCTGGTCCGAAAGTAGAAACCAACCAAAGACTTTGATTTTGGGTATGCATTTAGTCTTCCAGAGCCACCTGAATGCCACGTGTGCAACCACATCACGGAAAACAAACTGATAGTATGATGTGGTTTTGAACAAAGTTGATCCCCAACAATAGGACCAAACATCGTCGCGATCTTCCAAAGTCACCGCAGCCAAATCAGCTTGGAGAAGCTTGAGTTCGTCATGAGCTTGTATTGAGAGTGGCAGTTGAAAGGTTTCGTGGAGGGCGAGGGCAGTCAAGAATCCATGCACAGACAAGTCCTCATTAAGGACATAAGAGAAAGCGCGTGGATACTGCTCTGCCAAGATGGACTGATTCCAGTTATCTTTCCAGAACAGGACAGAAGCGCCACGTTTGACCTGTACCTGGGTAATGCCACGGTAGATTGGCATAAGATTTGCAAGGTCACGCCACCAAAAAGAGCCACAACTGTCCGAAGCATGTGGGATGGAGTCAACATAGTATGTTTCCCAAATGAGCCGAACCCAGGGGACATCCATTCTGTTGTAGAATTTATGCAGGAATTTGAGCAAAAGCGCATCATTTTGAATTTTAAGGTCAAGGATGCCCAAACCACCACACTTTTTTGGTCGACATACCATGTCCCAAGCAGCCAAAGAGTACTGTTTATCCCCATCCACCGTGCGTTTGTTCCAGAGGCAGTGTCTACGGATTTTATCAAGTTGAGCAAGTATCTTGGGCGGCAATCTGAGAGTCCCCATGGGATAGATAGCCAATGAGGTGATGAGCGAGTTGACCAAAGCAAGCTTGCCCGCGTAGGACATTAAGGACATCGCAGTGGTGATTTTCCTTCCTACTTTACAGACAAACAGCGTCAGATCAAGGACAGAAGGCCGGGTGGTGCCAAGGGGCAGACCGATATAAGTAAAGGGCATGTTGGCCTGTGTGCACCCAAAAAGATTGGCCAAGTCATTGCATTTGCTCGGCGGTGTATTAATTTACACAAGCATGGATTTTTGAAAGTTGATCTTCAAGCCAATTGAGGTGGCATAATCTTCGAGGATAAGCTTGATCCTAGTTGCTTGGTCTATGCAGGCCGGAAGGACGATAATTGTGTCGTCAGCATATTGGATTACAGGGTATTTAGCATCACCAGTAGGAGGGATGGGATGTGCGATCAAGCCTTGCTGGAGTGCTGTGTTGATAGCACTTTGAAGTAGATCAGCGGCAAGGACGAAAATCAGGGGGGACATCGGATCGCCTTGACGAACACCACATTTACACAAAAACTGTCGACCTGGCACCCCATTCAGTAACACAGAAGATTTAGACCACGAAAAGATACTCTCCATCCAGGCCAACCATTTGGGCGGGAAACCCATGTTCTTCAAAATTAGCAGCAGGGCAGAATGTTCGACCGTGTCAAAAGCCTTCGCAAAGTCTAGTTTTAGGAGAACAATCTCTCTTTTGGAGGCCTGACACTGGTGAATGTATTCAAAGGCCCAGGCAAGGCAGTCATGAATCGATCGGCCACGAAGAAAACCATATTGGTTTCGGTGCACAATGCGGAGGATAATTTTTTGGAGCCTATTCGCCAAGATTTTAGTGATCAACTTAAAACAGCAGTTAAGAAGTGTGATCGGTCGGAAGTCATTAAAACATTCAGGCAAATTAACCTTGGGGATCAGAGTGATGAAACCTGCATTAATGCTTTCAAGATTGAGGCCGCCTTGATGAAACTCATCACAAAGAAGATAAAAATCATTTTTAATGATTGTCCAGCATGCTTTTAAGAAGGCCCCATTGAAGCCATCGGGGCCAGGTGCCCGATCAGGTGGCATTTCAGACACGACATCATCAATTTATTTACGTGCGAATGGTGCAATTAAGTCCGAGAAATCCACGTCCTTCTTCAGTAAAGTTTTTAAGTTGAATTTCATAGGCTGAGGATTTGCTTGACCCATTCTTCCTTTGAAAGCTTCAAAAAGAATGGACTCTTTCCCTGCATGGTCACTGATATCCACTCTAGCAGAGGTTTTGAATGAGCTAATGCAGTTCCTTCTGAAGTTCTCGGTGGCAATAGTTTGGAATAATTTGGAATTCTCATCCCCAAATTGAATCCATCTGATCGTACACCTCTTTTTCCAATAATCCTTTTGATATTGCAGAAGAAGGAGCAAGTGTTTTTTGAGAATGCGTCTAAAGTTTCTTTCGGGTGTGGTCAGAGTCCGACGGTCCTCAATATTGTCAAGTTCCAAGAGAGATTTATTCGTGTTTTCAATGGCTATTTTAAGGCGGGAAATGTTCTTACTCCATTGCTTGAGAGCATGACGAACTGACTTGAGCTTTTGTCCGATTCTAGCCGCACAATTATGGCTTTTATTGAAGCTGATAGGTTTGCTCCAAGCGCGATCTACCACTTCCATAAACCCAGGATGAGCAAGCCAATATGTTTCAAACCTGAAGATTTTGCTTTTTGGGATTGAAGTTTGGATAACCACAGAACATGGAGTATGGTCAGAAACGGGTTTGCCAAGTGCATTTACCAAGGTGTTGGGGAAGGTGGTAGTCCAGTTCAACATGGTGAAGAACCAATCGAGTTGCTCCAGGATGGGCTATAGTTGCATATTTGACCAAGTGTAAGCACGCCCTTTGATGGGTAGTTCAGTGAGGTTTTGTTCCCGAATAAAGTCGTTAAAAGTGAACATATCTTGGACATTTGCACCTGGTTTGTTGCGATTATCAGGTGAACGAATGTAATTGAAATCACCTAATAATAACCAGTCTTCAGCAGCAGGTATATTAATGTCAAAAGGCCAATTTGTGAACGTGACACGATGCTCACCCTGGCAAGGGCCATAAAGGTTGACGAGCTTCCAACAATGATTGGACTGCGTGGATGTGAATTTGACACCAAGTGCAAATTGTTCAGATAAAAAGACCCGGCCCATAAATATACTGCTATTCCAAACCGTGATTATTCCCCCTGATGTTCCTTGCGATGGGATGTACGCAAACTGATCAAAACGGCGCGGGAAAATTGATTTCAAGACAGCAGAATCAAAGAAAGGCATTTTAGATTCCTGCAAACAAACGATCGCGCATCCACTAGTAGTGATCGCATTACCAAGCACTAAGTGCATATCAGGCGCATTAAGACCGCGTACATTCCAGCATAGCACGTTCCAGTTACGCAAAAGCATTGAGAAAGAAATCAAGTTTCAGCAGTAACAAAAGCAAAGATAAACGGATCAAGCTACTCTTCAGTGAGGGCCGAAGTAGATAGTTCTTCAGCAGGTATCGCACAGAGATTCATGCCAATTGCCTGCATAGTAAGGATGGATGTGGGTGGAGGAGCTGCAGCGTCACTATCATCCCCAGAAGGAGGCACTGAAGCTCCAACAGCAGCAGAAGGGATTATGCGAGGCTTGACTTTAGACTTGGTAGGGCGAGCATCAAAAGGTTGAGGAACCTTAAATCCATCATATTTGTTGTTCCTGTTACTGCGGCGCAGGGTGGATGTATCAACAGGAGCTGGCATCTTACCTTTGCGTTGCTTCTGAGTCTGATTAACAGTGGTCATGCTGCCCTGATCTTCAACTGACATGGCCATTGAGGTGCTTGAAGTAGCCAGCAGCGCTGGAGCAGAGATGCCGTCAGAAGAGATAGAGAGAGCAAGTTGGTCAACCTGCTGATCAACCACAGAGATACTTGGCGCCACCAAGGGTTTAGATGGCTCCCAGGTGAGAAGCAGAGGCGGCGTGGCAGAAGGCACATGGGAGTCCAAAACTGAATGTGCATCAGGCAGAGCAGACAGGACAGGCTCAGACATTTCAAAAGCAGGTACCTGTTGACTTGCCAGCTGTGAAATCTCAATATTCCCCCTAGTCAAAGAAACCTGAATCTCCACCTGGAATGAGTTCTGCTGCATGCCCAGACCAGAACGCCAAGGTCCAAAAGAAGCCATCATCGGGCGAAGGGCTGAGAAAATAGCACTGTTAAGCTACTGACAAGGGATGTGTTGGAAATATGCCCTAGAGGCAATAATAAAAGTATTATTATATTTCCTTGTTCATGATAATTGTCTTTTATTCATGCTATAATTGTATTATCCAGAAATCGTAATACACGTGTGAATACATAGACCACAATATGTCCCTAGTGAGCGTCTAGTTGACTAGCTCGTTGTGATCAACAGATAGTCATGGTTTCCTGGCTATGGACATTGGATGGCGTTGATAACGGGATCACATCATTAGGAGAATGATGTGATGGACAAGACCCAATCCTAAGCATAGCACAAGATCGTGTAGTTCGTTTGCTAGAGCTTTTCCAATGTCAAGTATCTCTTCCTTAGACCATGAGATCGTGTAACTCCCGGATACCGTAGGATTGCTTTGGGTGTATCAAACGTCACAACGTAACTGGGTGACTATAAAGGTGCACTACAGGTATCTCCGAAAGTGTCTGTTGGGTTGACACGGATCGAGACTGGGATTTGTCACTCCGTATGACGGAGAGGTATCTCTGGGCCCACTCGGTAATGCATCATCATATTGGGCTCAAAGTGACCAAGTGGTTGGTCACGGGATCATGCATTACGGTACGAGTAAAGTGACTTGCCGGTAACGAGACTGAACAAGGTATTGGGATACCGACGATCGAGTCTCGGGCAAGTAACGTACCGATTGACAAAGGGAATTGTATACGGGGTTTGATCGAATCCTCGACATCGTGGTTCAACCGATGAAATCATCGTGGAACATGTGGAGCCAACATGGGTATCCAGATCCCGCTGTTGGTTATTGACCGGAGAGTCGTCTCGGTCATGTCTGCATGTCTCCCGAACCCGTAGGGTCTACACACTTAAGGTTCGGTGACGCTAGAGTTATTAGGAAGACTTGTATGTGATTATCGAACGTTGTTCGGAGTCCCAGATGAGATCCCGGACGTCACGAGGAGTTCCGGAATGGTCCGGAGGTGAAGTTTTATATATGGGAAGTTGTCATGCGGACACCGGAAAGTTTCGGGGGCATATCGGTATTGTACCGGGGCCACCGGAGAGGTTCCGGGGGTCCACCGGGAGGGGCCACCCCTCTCGGAGGGCCACATGGGCCACAAGGGGCAGGGAACCAGCCCCTGGAGGGCTGGGTGCGCCCCCCCACCTTGGGCCCATGCGCCTAGGGTTGGGGGGAAACCCTAGAGGGGGCGCCCCCTTGCTTGGGGGGCAAGTCCCCCCTCCCTGGCCGCCGCCCCCCTCCCTCTATATCCCATCTAGAGGGGTCGGCCCCCCTTGCCCCTTCCCCTATAAATAGAGGGGTGAGGGGAGGGCTGTTGTACACATCCCAAGGCGCAACCCCTCCCCTCCCCAACACCTCTCCTCCTCCGTTACGTGCTTGGCGAAGCCCTGTCGGAGTACTGCTGCACCAACACCACCACGTCGTCGTGCTGCCGTTGGAGCAATCTTCCTCAACCTCTCCTTCCTCCTTGCTGGATCAAGACGGAGGAGACGTCGTTCGTCCCATACGTGTGTTGAACGCGGAGGTGCTGTCCGTTCAGCACTTAGTCATCGGTGATCCGAATCACGACGAGTACGACTCCATCATCACCCTTCCCGTGAACGCTTCCGCACCCGATCTACAAGTGGTATGTAGATGCAAACTCACTCCCTTGACTCGTTGCTTAGATGAACTCATAGATGGATCTTGGTGAAACCGTAGGAAAAATTTTAATTTTCTGCAACGTTCCCCAATAGTGGCATCATGAGCTAGGTCTATGTGTAGTTCTCTATTGCACGAGTAGAACACAATTTTGTTGTGGGTGTGGATCTTGTCAACTTGCTTGCCACTACTAGTCTTTTCTTGCTTCAGCGGTATTGTGGGATGAAGCGGCCCGGACCAACCTTACACGTACGCTTACGTGAGACCGGTTCCACCGACAGACATGCACTAGTTGCATAAGGTGGCTGGCGGGTGTCTGTCTCTCCCACTTTAGTTGGAGCGGATTCGATGAAAAGGGTCCTTATGAAGGGTAAATAGAAGTTGACAAAATCACGTTGTGGTTATTCGTAGGTAAGAAAACGTTCTTGCTAGAACCCAATTGCAGCCACGTAAAAGATGCAACAACAATTAGAGGACGTCTAACTTGTTTTTGCAGCAATTGTCATGTGATGTGATATGGCCAGAAGTTGTGATGAATGATGAATGATATATTGTGATGTATGAGATCATGTTCTTGTAATAGGAATCACGACTTGCAAGTCGATGATTATGACAACCAGCAGGAGCCATTGGAGTTGTCTTTATTTTTGTATGACCTGCGTGTCATTGAAGAACGCCATGTAAACTACTTTACTTTATTGCTAAACGCGTTAGCCATAGAAGTAGAAGTAGTCGTTGGTGTGACAACTTCATGAAGAGACGATGATGGAGATCATGGTGTCATGCCGGTGACAAGATGATCATGGAGCCCCGAAGATGGAGATCAATGGAGCTATATGATATTGGCCATATCATGTCACAACTATATAATTGCATGTGATGTTTATTATGTTTATGCATCTTGTTTACTTAGAACAACGGTAGTAAATAAGATGATCCCTTACAACTATTTCAAGAAGTGTTCTCCCCTAACTGTGCACCGTTGCTACAGTTCGTCGTTTCGAAGCACCACGTGATGATCGGGTGTGATAGATCCTTACGTTCACATACAACGGGTGTAAGACAGTTTTACACATGCAAAACACTTAGGGTTAACTTGACGAGCCTAGCATGTACAGACATGGCCTCGGAACACGGAGACCGAAAGGTCGAACATGAGTCGTATGGAAGATACGATCAACATGAAGATGTTTACCGATGATGACTAGTCCGTCTCACGTGATGATCGGACACGGCCTAGTCAACTCGGATCGTGTAACACTTAGATGACTAGAGGGATGTCAATTCTGAGTGGGAGTTCATTGAATAATTTGATTAGATGAACTTAATTATCATGAACTTAGTCTAAAACCTTTGCAAATATGTCTTGTAGATCAAATGGCCAACGCTCATGTCAACATGAACTTCAACGCGTTCCTAGAGAAAACCAAGCTGAAAGATGATGGCAGCAACTATACGGACTGGGTCCGGAACCTGAGGATCATCCTCATAGCTGCCAGGAAACAATATGTCCTAGAAGGACCGCTAGGTGACGCTCCCGTCCCAGAGAACCAAGACGTTATGAACGCTTGGCAGTCTCGTGCTGATGATTACTCCCTCGTTCAGTGCGACATGCTTTACAACTTAGAACCGGGGCTCCAAAAGCGTTTTGAGCATCACGGAGCATATGAGATGTTCGAAGAGCTGAAACTAGTTTTCCAAGCTCATGCCCGGGTCGAGAGATATGATGTCTTCGACAAGTTCTATAGTTGTAAGATGGAGGAAAACAGTTCTGTCAGTGAGCACATACTCAAAATGTCTGGGTTGCACAACCGCCTGACTCAGCTGAACATTAACCTCCCTGATGAGGCGGTCATTGACAGAATCCTCCAGTCGCTCCCACCAAGCTACAAGAGCTTTGTGATGAACTACAATATGCAGGGGATGGTGAAGACCATTCCTGAAGTATTTTCAATGCTGAAGTCAGCAGAGGCTGAGATCAAGAAAGAACATCAAGTGTTGATGGTCAATAAGACCACTAAGTTCAAGAAGGGCAAGGGCAAGAAGAACTTCAAGAAGGACGGCAAGGATGTTGCCGCGCCCGGTAAGCCAGTTACCAGGAAGAAGTCAAAGAATGGACCCAAGCCTGAGACTGAGTGCTTTTATTGCAAGGGGAAGGGTCACTGGAAGCGGAACTGCCCCAAATACTTAGCGGATAAGAAGGCCGGCAACACCAAAGGTATATTTGATATACATGTAATTGATGTGTACCTTACCAGTACTCGTAGTAACTCCTGGGTATTTGATACCGGTGTCGTTGCTCATATTTGTAACTCACAGCAGGAGCTGCGGAATAAACGGAGACTGGCGAAGGACGAGGTGACGATGCGCGTCGGGAATGGTTCCAGGGTCGATGTGATCGCCGCCGGCACGCTACCTCTACATTTACCTACGGGATTAGTTATAAACCTTAATAATTGTTATTTGGTGCCAAGTTTGAGCATGAACATTGTATCTGGATCTCATTTGATACGAGATGGCTACTCATTTAAATCCGAGAATAATGGCTGTTCTATTTATATGAGAGATATGTTTTATGGTCATGCCCCTATGGTCAATGGTTTATTCTTAATGAATCTCGAGCATAATATTACACATGTTCATAGTGTGAATGCCAAAAGATGTAAAGTTGATAACGATAGTCCCACATACTTGTGGCACTACCGCCTTGGTCACATTGGTGTCAAGCGCATGAAGAAGCTCCATGATGATGGACTTTTAGAGTCTCTCGATTATGAATCATTTGACACATGCGAACCATGCCTCATGGGCAAAATGACCAAGACTCCGTTCTCCGGAACAATGGAGCGAGCAACCAACTTGTTGGAAATCATACATACCGATGTGTGCGGTCCAATGAGCGTTGAGGCTCGCGGAGGATATCGTTATGTTCTCACTCTCACTGATGACTTGAGTAGATATGGGTATGTCTACTTAATGAAACACAAGTCTGAGACCTTTGAAAAGTTCAAGGAATTTCAGAATGAGGTAGAGAATCAACGTGACCGAAAGATAAAGTTCCTACGATCAGATCGTGGAGGAGAATACTTAAGTTACGAATTTGGTACGCACTTAAGGAAAGGCGGAATCGTTTCACAACTCACGCCGCCTGGAACACCTCAGCGTAACGGTGTGTCCGAACATCGTAATCGCACTCTATTGGATGTGGTGCGGTCTATGATGTCTCTTACCGATTTACCGCTATCATTTTGGGGATACGCTCTAGAGACAGCTACATTCACTTTAAATAGGGCACCGTCTAAATCCGTTGAGACGACACCGTATGAATTATGGTTTGGGAAGAAACCTAAGCTGTCGTTTCTAAAAGTTTGGGGATGCGATGCTTATGTCAAGAAACTTCAACCTTAAAAGCTCGAACCCAAGTCGGAAAAAAGCGTCTTCATAGGATACCCTAAGGAAACCGTTGGGTATACCTTCTACTTAAGATCCGAGGGCAAGATCTTTGTTGCCAAGAACGGATGCTTTCTGGAAAAAGAGTTTCTCTCGAAAGAAGTAAGTGGGAGGAAAGTAGAACTCGATGAAGTACTACCTCTCGAACGGGAAAGTGGTGCAACGCAGGAAAATGTTCCTGTGATGCCTACACCAACTGAAGAGGAAAATAATGATGATGATCAAGGTACTTCGGATCAAGTTGCTACTGAACTTTGTAGGTCCACAAGGACACGTTCCGCACCAGAGTGGTACGGCAACCCTGTCCTGGAAATCATGTTGTTAGACAATGGTGAACCTTCGAACTATGAAGAAGCGATGGCGGGCCCAGATTCCAACAAATGGCTTAAAGCCATGAAATCCGAGATAGAATCCATGTATGAAAACAAAGTATGGACTTTGACGGACTCGCCCGATGATCGGCGAGCGATAGAAAACAAATGGATCTTTGAGAAGAAGACGGACGCGGATGGTAATGTTACCATCTATAAAGCTCGACTTGTCGCTAAGGGTTATCGACAAGTTCAAGGGATTGACTACGACGAGACATTCTCTCCCGTAGCGAAGCTGAAGTCCGTCTGAATCATGTTAGCAATTGTCGCATACTATGATTATGAGATATGGCAGATGGACGTCAAAACTGCATTCCTTAACAGACATCTTAAGGAAGAGCTGTATATGATGCAGCCGGAAGGTTTTGTCGATCCTAAGAATGCTAACAAAGTATGCAAGCTCCAGCGATCCATTTATGGACTGGTGCAAACATCTCGGAGTTGGAACATTCGCTTTGATGAGATGATCAAAGCGTTTGGGTTTATGCAGACTTATGGAGAAGCCTGCGTTTACAAAAAAGTGAGTGGGAGCTCTGTAGCATTTCTCATATTATATGTAGATGACATACTCTTGATGGGAAATGATATAGAACTTTTGGACAGCATTAAGGCCTACTTAAATAAATGTTTTTCAATGAAGGACCTTGGAGAAGCTGCTTATATATTAGGCATCAAGATCTATAGAGATGGATCGAGACGCCTCATAGGTCTTTCACAAAGCACATACCTTGATAAGATTTTGAAGAAGTTCAAAATGGATCAGTCCAAGAAGGGGTTCTTGCCTATGTTGCAAGGTGTGAGATTGAGCTCGGCTCAGTCCCCGACCACGGCAAAAGATAAAGAAGAGATGAGTGTCATCCCCTATGCTTCAGCCATAGGATCTATTATGTATGCCATGTTGTGTACCAGACCTGATGTAAACCTTGCCGTAAGTTTGGTAGCAAGATACCAAAGTAATCCCGGCAAGGAACACTGGACAGTAGTCAAGAATATCCTGAAGTACCTGAAAAGGACAAAGGAAATGTTTCTCGTTTATGGCGGTGACGAAGAGCTCATCGTAAAGGGTTACGTCGACGCTATCTTCGACACAGATCTGGATGACTCTAAGTCACAAACCGGATACGTGTATATGTTGAATGGTGGAGCAGTAAGCTGGTGCAGCTGCAAGCAGAGCATCGTGGCGGGATCTACATGTGAAGCGGAATACATGGCAGCCTCGGAGGCAGCGCATGAAGCAATTTGGGTGAAGGACTTCATCACCGACCTAGGAGTCATACCCAATGCGTCAGGGCCGATCAAACTCTTCTGTGACAACACTGGAGCTATTGTCCTTGCCAAGGAGCCCAGGTTTCACAAGAAGACCAGGCACATCAAGCGTCGTTTCAACTCCATCCATGAAAATGTTCAAGATGGAGACATAGATATTTGCAAAGTACATACGGATCTGAATGTCACAGATCCGTTGACTAAACCTCTCTCGCGAGCAAAACATGATCAACACCAGAACTCTATGGGTGTTCGATTCATCACAATGTAACTAGATTATTGACTCTAGTGCAAGTGGGAGACTGTTGGAAATATGCCCTAGAGACAATAATAAAAGTATTATTATATTTCCTTGTTCATGATAATTGTCTTTTATTCATGCTATAACTGTATTATCCGGAAATCGTAATACACGTGTGAATACATAGACCACAATATGTCCCTAGTGAGCCTCTAGTTGACTAGCTCGTTGTGATCAACAGATAGTCATGGTTTCCTGGCTATGGACATTGGATGTCGTTGATAACGGGATCACATCATTAGGAGAATGATGTGATGGACAAGACCCAATCCTAAGCATAGCACAAGATCGTGTAGTTCGTTTGCTAGAGCTTTTCCAATGTCAAGTATATCTTCCTTAGACCATGAGATCGTGTAACTCCCGGATACCGTAGGAGTGCTTTGGGTGTATCAAACGTCACAACATAACTGGGTGACTATAAAGGTGCACTACAAGTATCTCCGAAAGTGTCTGTTGGGTTGACACGGATCGAGATTGGGATTTGTCACTCCGTATGACGGAGAGGTATCTCTGGGCCCACTCGGTAATGCATCATCATATTGAGCTCAAAGTGACCAAGTGGTTTGTCACGGGATCATGCATTATGGTACGAGTAAAGTGACTTGCCGGTAACGAGACTGAACAAGGTATTGGGATACCGACGATCGAGTCTCGGGCAAGTAACGTACCGATTGACAAAGGGAATTGTATACGGGATTTGATCGAATCCTCGACATCGTGGTTCAACCGATGAAATCATCGTGGAACATGTGGAGCCAACATGGGTATCCAGATCCCGCTGTTGGTTATTGACCGGAGAGTCGTCTCGGTCATGTCTGCATGTCTCCCGAACCCGTAGGGTCTACACACTTAAGGTTCGGTGACGCTAGGGTTATTAGGAAGACTTGTATGTGATTACCGATGTTGTTCGGAGTCCTGGATGAGATCCCGAACGTCACGAGGAGTTCCGAAATGGTCCGGAGGTGAAGTTTTATATATGGGAAGTTGTCATGCGGATACCGGAAAGTTTCGGGGGCATATCGGTATTGTACCGGGGCCACCGGAGAGGTTCCGGGGGTCCACCGGGAGGGGCCACCCCTCTCGGAGGGCCACATGGGCCGCAAGGGGCAGGGAACTAGCCCCTGGAGGGCTGGGTGCGCCCCCCACCTTGGGCCCATGCGCCTAGGGTTGGGGGGAAACCCTAGAGGGGGTGCCCCCTTGCTTGGGGGGCAAGTCCCCCCTCCCTGGCCGCCGCCCCCCCTCTAGATCCCATCTAGAGGGGTCGGCCCCCCTTGCCCCTTCCCCTATAAATAGAGGGGTGAGGGGAGGGCTGCTGTACACATCCCAAGGCGCAGCCCCTCCCCTCCCCAACACCTCTCCTCCTCCATTACGTGCTTGGCGAAGCCTTGTCGGAGTACTGCTGCACCAACACCACCACGCCGTCGTGCTGCCGTTGGACCAATCTTCCTCAACCTCTCCTTCCTCCTTGCTGGATCAAGACGGAGGAGACATCGTCTGTCCCGTACGTGTGTTGAACGCGGAGGTGCTGTCCATTCAGCACTTGGTCATCGGTGATCCGAATCACGACGAGTACGACTCCATCATCACCCTTCCCGTGAACGCTTCCACACCCGATCTACAAGTGGTATGTAGATGCAAACTCACTCCCTTGACTCGTTGCTTAGATGAACTCATAGATGCATCTTGGTGAAACCGTAGGAAAAAATTTAATTTTCTGCAACGTTCCCCAACAGGATGGTGTTCTCCAACAGTAAGGCCATGAGGGCATCCCTATTGGCCGAGAGGCCAAAACGCAGACCATGGTTATGGAGTTCCACAGAAATCGTCAGCGATTCATCAACCGAAGGAGCAACCGCAGGCACCTGACCAGGAATCACCAACAGATCAAAAGCAGATCTGTCTGAATTAGTCTCAGTCTCTTCAGAAGAAGTGATGGAGTCATGCCACGCCTGCATAGCATTGTCGGAGATGTTATTGTCAGGCACAATGCCATCTTGCACTTGCAGACCCTGAGCAGCGAGCCATGCTTGAAAGTTCATCAGATATGGCAGCAGTTGGGGCAGAGGAGGAGCAGCCGGCGCAGGCCAAGCGCCCCACTCTACATTGTCCTGATCCTGTTGCACATCGGGCTCATCTGGGGCGCCATTGGGAGGTGCTGCATTCTGCACCAACCAATTGTGCACCTGCTGCTGATACAATTGTTCCGCAGTCAGGTCCGGGCCAAATTGGGGGTGCGAGATGCCATCAGGTGGGGGGGTTCCTCTCCGGCAGGCAGAACTTCAGGCAAAAGACCATTCCAATCGTTGCTCCAGAGGATTGTGATCTGCACAGTCCAGCAGTCACGAGCCCCACCGAGCTGCCAAACAACAAAGCTTTTTGGCACCAGGTTCAGACGCAAGACTCTAGCTTTGATTAACATGAAACGACGATCTTGGTGGGGGTTATACCAGGAAACCAGAGCACCAAAACCACCAAGCGACTTATTGATGTAATAATCTGTCTGATAATCATAGGGGAAACCAAAGTACATTAACCAGATCTCCGGACCGAAGGAAGTGGTGCGACGGTTCAGTGCTTCGTTGTGAGGAACAAAGGTGATAAGCAGATCTTCGTCCTCAAGCTCTAAGGGAGTGGCAACTGCATTATCTCTGATGAAAGAATCCGGAAATCCAAAAATCCCTATTCCGAACAGATGATCACTAACTTCAGTAGTGAAAAGCTGGGCCTCATGAAGCAAACCTCGCACGGCATGGCGGATGATGGCGCGGCGATGCAGAGGAACGTAATGGCTGGTCTTCGCAATTGCCAGAAAGTCGTGGTTGAGTGGCGGAAGAGGCCCAACCACCATGCCACTACGGATAACTCGATCCGCCGGGCCTTGTTCGACGGTGAATCTGGGCGGGAGGAACGACACCGGATTGAGGGTGAAGTTCGCCATGGTGGTGGTGGTGCGGACGGAGAGCAACTGAGGTGACGGGGGTGGCAGTGGTGACGAATGGCTGAGGCAGGGCGGTGGCGTTTGAGGAAGCCGAGGAGAAGCGGAAGCGCGAGGGGCATTTTTGGTAGGTTGGGGATTTTTAAGGATCCACTGCCAACGTTCACGCCACCTTTTGGAACGACAGGATTGAGCCACGTGTCCATAGTGGCTACATGCCTCGCATCGGACGGTCACGTTGCGGATACGTTTATGCACAGGAGCGACCGGAGCAACGGAAAAACTGGATAGATTGATATTATGGGGCTTGACGGTATCAGCCAATCCAAAATGTTCCCGAATAAACCGAGTCGGGCAATTACCTACCTTATGATCAGGTGCTGAGCATTTAATGCAAATCAATCTAGTCAGGCATTGAATCTTAGGGTGACCCCATTGTAAGCAACGAGCACATAAAACCACCCAATTAGTAGCAAGGTTGGTAATTTCCTCCTCAGAATAGGAAGCTTGGGCCAAATCAGCCTTATGCTGGGCCGAGAGTTTAGGGGGCCAAATATTATGGGCCGGGGCGTATTTGAGCCTGAAGTAAGGAAACACTACGGTGTTGCAGGATAAGGAACATTAATGGGGCATTTAAACAGACCCAAATTGAGACACACCGGGTTATGCTCATCCTCCAATTCCGCGTCCCGCAGATATGTCTTCATTAATGAGATCCTCAATGAATCCTCAATTATAGGCTCCTCATTCTATGTTGCCAAAAAAGATCCAAATTGAATTTGAATCCCATGAGTGTTCTTCGGGATGGATGAAGAAGAAGAACCTTCCTTAGCATTATTGTTGGAGAAAACCATACGATCCATGGGTACCAAAGAAAATTTGTCAAGCTCAGAAGAAGAATCTTTCCCAGAGGGATGAGGTTTCAGAAATACCAAAACCGATTTAATAGCCATTGGGTGGCGAGCTGAAATTTCTGGTAATTCCTCATCAGCATGCCAAGTATCATTAGACGTGTAAACCCGGGCAGAACCTCCCTTGAACAGATGGAAATGACAAATAAAGTCTGGCCAAATACGATCTTTAAGACCGTAAATAAAATGACCCACCTTATTATTGGCCACTGAGAAGCGAAACACACGAGGTTTGATCTTGTGCACGCAAAAACCAACACTAATGCCTCCAATGCAGCATTGAAGAGCAATACCCACAGATTCTTCATGGAGAGGAAAAGAGGCTGAGGAAAAAGAGACAACTAGGAAGAATTCCTTGTCGTCTCGGGAGGGAGAAAAATGCACCGTAGAACCGAATTTCCTTCTCACCTGGTCTGCAAGGGCTAAGCCAGGTGCAAAATCCCAATGCAAAAGGCCGCCCATCTTGATTCGCCTTAGAGATCGCCATGGGTTTGGGTGGAGCAGGTGGGAGAGGAGGGGAGAGGGAGGTGAGAGGTGGGAGGAGCCATAGCGACCATACTTAGTGTATAATTGACCAAATGGTTGGGTATAATTGACCAAATGGTTGGGTGCCAGAAGCTTTTTATCCACCTCTCGTGAAAAAGACAAATTTCCACCGATTCAGTAGGAAGCTGGTCAAATTTGAACTACAACTGCCTCATAGTTTGCTCTTTATTTTTTTTCCAAAAATCATTTTTAGGTACATAAGTATATACTTAATCAGAGATACTCCATAAGTTTTGCAAGATTCAACCCCTAGCTACGAACGGTCATGCCCGTCGTTTTGATTGCATTTTGAAACGGGCATAAGAAATTCAAAAAATTGAAAACATTTGCATTGTATCATTATATGTGACCTAGTTTCCAGGAAAAATAACAAACTTGGAGTACGGCAAATTTCCTAAAAAGGTGTTCTCATAAATGAGTTATCATGTATGAAGATCCATGGCTTTCAAGGCGAATGGCCAATGTTATCGCAACATCCATGTTATAATTTGTTAAAATGATATCATAGTTTGCACAAGTTTGTATCTTGGAATGGCAAACAATGTTGCCTAAGTAAGTTTTCATTTTCTTTGCAAAAAAAATCCATTTTCCATTTTCGGAGTGGGAAAAACCAGTTCTTTTGTGAAGAACCTACCAAATCTTTGTTACAAAATTGTACCACACCATTTTTCAAAAATATTAGACCACATTTTATTGTTCTAAAAGGGTGTTAAAAGCTTTTGTTCCACCCCTCCTCAAATTAATTTCCATTTTCACAGTGCCCAAAATGAGTTTTTTTGTGAAAAACCTATAAAATACTTGTTGCAAAATTGGACCATGCCATTTAAAAAAATATTAGACCGAATTTTACATACAATTAACCAAATGGTTGCATGCCAAAAGATTCCATCAAAAATATTTGTTAAAAAACGGGACTGCGCTAATTGTAGAAAATATTAGACCAAATTTTATGTGTAATTAAACTTCTTTTCATATAGTTGGTATATTCTAGTATATGTGTAAAATATTTTATGCACATTTAACATTTTAAGTACTTGTTTAACATTTTTACGAAATCGGATTTTTAAATATATTTTCATATACATGTTAAATATATTTTTCAACATTTTGCACATTTTTGTATACATGTGATACATTTTTTACATACATTTAGCATTTTGAAAACACATGATTAATATTTTTGTAGAATTGATTAACATTTTTTGTATACATTATAGAATATCATATTTCTTCATTCAGTTTAGACATTTTTCATATACATAAAAAATGGACACTTTTAACATGATGTATTTTTAAGATTAAGATTTTTAAGTTTTTATATAATGTTTTTTAATATGAATGTATTTAACTATGATATTTCAAATTATAAACAAAGGTAAAGAAATAAAATAGAAATGTGAAGGAAAAATCCCACTTAGCCACGTTCTAGGCCCAACAAAGGAACGTATCCGAGTGTGGCCGAGCATGAGATATGTTCACAAACAGAAAATGCTTTGGTACATCATGCATGCTTGTGTGATCATACATAACATGATCATCAAGAATGAGCGTGGCCAAGATGTAGACTACTCTCAGTATGAGCTCTTGGGACATCCCGTGCGAGTGCGACGGAGGGCTGAAAGGGTGGCCCGTTTTGTTGCCTCCTATCATTGCCATTCGACGTCCCACAGCACATAATGATCTTCAGAAGGATCTCATTGAGGAGTTGTTGGCATGGAATGGACGACAAATAGCATCACGATTTGTGCGTTCGATATTATATTGTTGAACTATTTGTTCGGTTTATTGCACTATTTTTTGTATTGAACGATAAATTATTTGTTTGAGTTGTAATAACGAAATTGAACTATTTATTTAGATTTATTTTTGTTTGTGTTTGATCGTTTTGCTTCTGTTTTGGAATGCATATGTTGTTTGTGCGAGAGTCGCGCGTGGTGCATTTTTGCGCACTGCTAGAGCTGTGCGCGCGCTGCATTTTAGCGCGGCTGCTGTAGCCAGCGCTGCCCGCCGCGCCAAATCAGGCGATGGGCGCACGGCAAAGTAGTTTTTAGCGCGCGGCGCGTTCGGCGGCTTTTGGAGATTCTCTAAACTGCTCGCACGAACCATTTTTTGCGTACGAGGAGGCGATCGTCAAGGCGACTAGGTTTTGCTGGGTCAACGTCGTCCGCCCCCGACGGCGGCGCTGGTGCCGGCGTTCTTGTCCCTGGGAGGCGACCTCATGTCATCGCTGCTGGTCCTCCAATCTCTACTACAGGCTTTCTTGATGTTTTTCCACTAGGGTTCGGAGAGTAGATCCATTGTCTACTTCTTCATCTACGGCCGGTGAAGCATATGTTGCAGGATTTGTTGAAGCTGTGATCTGGCGTTTAGCCTAGATTTATTACTGTGAGGGTGATAATCGTTTGTGGGCAATGAAGACCGTCTGCTGGAACAGCCGTGGTATGGCCAATGCCGCGCAGAGAGGGCGCTTCTGGACGTCCAGAAGCAATGAGGGCCGGATGTATTTTTTTTTTTCTGTCCAAGACACATCTGAATAAAGTTTGGGTAGAAAAGCTAATGAGAAAACTAAAGATGGATCACTTTGATGTGGTGGAGAGTGTAGGGGCCAACGGTGGCCTCTTACTGTTGTGGCGCAATCCTTTTGTGCTAGAAGTGATGGTTAAGACAAAGAATTTCATTGACGTAAACATGGGTGCGGTGGCGGATGAGAATTGGCGGTTTACTGGATTCTATGGTGAACCCAAATGGGAAGATAGGCACCTGACTTGGGACTGCTTGAGGAACCTGTACTTGCAGGCATCTTTGCCGTGGGTTGTCATAGGGGATTTCAATGAAATCCTCTACTCTCATGAAAAAGAAGGAGGAGCTCCAAGACCAGTACGTATGATGCAGAATTTCCGCGATGCTCTGGTTGATTGCGAGCTGGATGACATGGGTTGCTCAGGAGACCTTTTCACTTGGAGAAGACGACGCCTCAGGAAATGACTGGAGCGGGCTGTGTGCAATGCTGGGTTCCATGGCCTTTTTCCTGATGCAAAGATAGTTAATGCTCCACATACAAAATCTGACCATAGACCTCTCGTACTTGACATAGAGGGTGACGCGGGAAGCACATTCCATCATGGGCAGGGGCAGTGGCGGTTTGAGGCAAGCTGGCTCAAAGAAAGCGACGTTGTGGACAGAGTTACTGAGGCATGGAATCAAATGCCCAGTTCGGTACCACTGTCAAAACAAATAGCGGCATTGCATTTGGAGCTGCATGACTGGGACCGAAGAGTTCTGAAGTCCCCCCCCCCAACACCGTCTAAAAAAATCTGAAGGAGGAGCTTGAATCTTTGCGGTCGGGGCCACTCACTGATGAGTTGGCGGACAGGCAGAAACATCTGCTGATTGAGATTGAAGAGACCATGGAGAAAGAAGGAATCTATTGGGTTCAACGAGCCTGAGCGAATTGGCTTAAATTTGGTGACCAGAATAGAAACTTCTTCAACAATTTTGCATCAGCTAGGAAGGAGAGGAACTTTATTCGTTGGCTTATGGACGATAGCGGGAATTGGAGAGAGGACAACGAATCTATGAAATCATTGATTGATAACTATTTTCAGCATCTCTTTTCTGCAGAAGTTACTGTTCCAAACCTAGAGGTCATTGATAAAGTAAAGCCTAAAGTTTCATCTTATATGAATGAAGCTCTACTTGCACCTTATACGGAGGAAGAGGTAAAGCAAGCGTTGTTCAGCATTGGGGATTTAAAAGCCCCTGGCCTCGATGGCTTACATGTGATCTTTTATAAAAAATTCTGGCACCTCCTAGGTGATGACCTCATGAAAGAAGTTTTGCAGGCAGTGAACAATGGGGTGATTCCCGAAGGATGGAACACCACCACAATTGTTTTGATCCCCCAAAGTTGATACACCGGAGAAGGTCACACAATTTAGACCGATAAGCTTATGCATTGTGGTATATAAAGTCATTGCAAAACTGTTGGCGGCTAGGCTAAAAGTTTTCCTTCCTGATATTATTAGTGAAACCCAAAGTGCATTTGTCCCTGGTCAGATCATCACTGACAATGTAATTGTCGCTTATGAGTGTTTGCACTATGAAGAAGAAAAGGAGGGGGAAGGTTGGAAAATGTGCAGTAAAATTAGACATGCATAAGGCATATGACCGAGTTGAGTGGGTGTTCTTGGACGCAATATTGCAGAAATTGGGCTTTAACACCCGATGGATCTCACTTATCATGGCATGTATCACATCTATACAGTACACAGTGAGATTTAGTTCTAATGAGATGGAGCAATTTTCACCAACTAGAGGCTTCAGACAAGGGGACCCCTTGTCCCCATATTTGTTTCTGCTATGCGCTGAAGGTCTGTCAGCTTTAATTGCTCATGAAGAGGAGAATGGGCACCTGAAGGGAGTCCAGGCTTGTCATGACTCTCCATTTATTTCTCACTTATTATTTGCTGATGACTCATTAATACTCATGACGGCAGATTCTGCCAATGCTACTACTCTAAAGAGGATTCTGGATGACTACTGTGCTGCTTCTGGGAAACTGCTTAGTGCCGCCAAATCCTCTATCTATTTCAGTCCTAATACTCATGTTGATGAGAAAGTGGAAGTTTGCCAGATCCTTGATATTATGACTGAATCCTTGTCGGATAAATATTTGGGTCTTCCATCAATGATCGGTGTTGATCGGGTGGATCATTTTAAGCATCTTATTGAAAGAATACAGAAGCTAGTGAATGGATGGAAAGAAAGAACGTTATATTATGGGGGTGAGGAGGCTCTAATCAAAGCGGTGGCTGAAGCCATCCTGACAGATGCGATGGGTGTATTCAAATTTCCAAAAAAAAATGTAAGGGAATCACTGATACTATATCACATTTTTGGTGGGGTGACGGCGAAGACCAACAAAAATTACATTGGTTTGCATGGTGGAAGATGTGCATCCCTAAAGTATGGGGTGGTATGGGTTTCCGTGATATCCAATTTCAATCTTGCAATGCTTGCTAAACAATGTTGGCGGCTCATTGATAATTATGATTCACTATGTGCAAAAGTTTTAAGATCAAAGTACTATCCTTTTGGTGACTTGTTAAACTTTGATTTAAAGAAGGGATCCTCCTATGCATGGCAAAGCATTTGGTCAGGAACCCAGACTTTTAAAAAGGGCCACATATGGAGAGTTGGAAACGGATTGAAAATCAATATTTGGGAGGACTGTTGGATACCAAACAGTAGCTCCCGAAAGATTATCATGGCTCGTGGTAATTGTGTTCTCACTACAGTTAATGAGCCCATAAGTCTAGTCACGGGAGAATGGGATGAAGCATTGATCCGTGATAATTTCTGGCATATTGATGCTGAGAGAATTCTGAAAATTCCAATATTTCAGCAGGACACTGAGGATTTTATTGCTTGGCACCTCACAAAATCAGGCATATTCAGTGTCCGCTCAGCATACTATAGGCAGTGGAAGGAATGCTACGAATCCAATAATGCGAACCCAATTGGTATTCGAGGTTCCTCACCTCATCCAGTATGGAAAAGGCTATGGAATTTGAAAGCACAGGGAAAGGTGAAAATTTTCCTGTGGAGATGTCTGCATGACGCAATTCCCTGCCATTGTGCGCTAGCTAATAGGCACATATCACAATCTGCTTAATGCCCTATTTGCTCATGATTTGCAGAAGATATAGTACATCTCTTACTTAAATGTGATAGAGCACATGACATTTGGAGGGGGCTCAGACTGCATGAAATAATAGCCAAAGTGGCAATACTGGGTCGATCGGGCGCTGAAATCATTGAGATATTCCTATGCGATCCAGAACACAACACTAAATATATGGACCAGGTGGTCTTTCCTGGATTCATTGCGATGGCATCATGGTATCTGTGGTGGCAGAGGAGAAGCATAACTCGGCAGGAACCAGTGCAATCTCCAACGCGGATGAACCAGGTGATTCAAGCTCTTTCTTTGAACTTCGTACGGGCTGCATGTAAACCAAAGACGATCCTGCGTCTTAATCATTGGAAAAAACCACTACTGAATCAGTTGGCCCTGAATGTCGACGCCGCGTTTTCACAGGATACTAACTCGGGGGCCTGCAGCGCCATTATCCGGGACAGCGGGGGCTTTTTTGTTGCGGTATCTACAGCAAAACCTGAACATGTCGCGGATGTGTTATCGGCCGAAGATGCAGCTCTGGTTGAAGGTTTAAAATTGGCTAATACAGTTGGGAGCAACTCCTTGTTGGTGCAAACGGATAGTTTGATTTTAGTGGAGGCTCTCCAACAAAACTCTGGGCACTCGATGGTGGCATGCCCAATTCTTGAAGAATGTCGTTTGCTAAAAGTTAATTTCGGAAAGGTTGTTATTATGCATTGTAACCGCGAATCAAATATGGTGGCTCATGTGCTAGCGCAGAATGGAAGTGTTGATCCACCAAACTTGTGGTTGGACTCACCTCCATTTTTTATTTCTGATTATTTTAATAAAGCTAGCCATGATGGCCTTTCCCTCAAAAAAAGGGCGCGCATACATATCCCATGTTAATTGGTCGTAACTGACAAAAATAAGGCAGTTGATCAGTGTTGTCTGCTCTATGACCCTCTCGTGTAAGAAACTTAGAACCATTCTCACCAAAATGATCGTTATGGTTTAGGGTTTGGACCCTCTTGATAACCCATAAGTGTAGGGGATAATTGTAGCCTCTTTCAATAAGTAAGAGTGTCGAACCCAACGAGGAGCGAAAGGTAGAACAAATATTCTCTCAAGTCCTATCTGCCACTGATACGACTCTACGCACGCTTAGTGTCCGCTTTACCTAGAACAAGTATGAAACTAGAAGTACTTTGTAGGTGTTGTTGGATAGGTTTGCAAGATAATAAAGAACACGTAAATATAAACTAGGGGCTGTTTAGATAAGGAAACAATAAAGTAAATATAGCGAGTGTGGAAAAGTGGTGGTAGGAGTTGTGAAATTGCCCCTAAGAAATTGACTACGTTACTAGACTGATAATCGCTATTGCAATTCTATTTGAGGGAGAGGCATAAGCTAACATACTTTCTTTTCTTGGATCATATGCACTTATGATTGGAACTCTAGCAAGCATCCGCAACTACTAAAGATCATTAAGGTAAAACCCAACCATAGCATTAAAGTATCAAGTCCCTTTTATCCCATACGCAAACAACCTACTTACTCGGGTCTGTGCTTCTGTCACTCATGCCATGCACCATAAGCAAATTATTAACATATTGCAAATCCTACAGCGGGAATTCCTCACGCTTGCGCGACACGGAGAGCACCATAGGACAGCACCAATAATAAAACATGCAACTCAAACCATTCATAGCAATTCATCAATTACCAATAGGACAAGAAAATCTACTCAGACATCATAGGATGGCAACACATCATTGGATAATAATATGAAGAATAAAGCACCATGTTCAAGTAGATGGTACAGCGGGTTGTGGGAGAGTGGACCGCTGTAGATAGAAGGGGGAAGGTGATGGAGATGTTGGTGAAGATGGCGGAGGTGTTGGTGAAGATCGCGGTGATGATGATGGCCCCCGGTAGCGTTCCGGCGCCACCGGAAGCAAGGGGGAGAGGGCCCCCCTTCTTCTTCTTCTTCTTCCTTGACCTTCTCCCTAGATGGGAGAAGGGTTTCCCCTCTGGTCCTTGGCTCCCATGGCGTGGGAGGGGCGAGAGCCCCTCCGAGATTGGATCTATCTCTCTATCTCTCTCTCTTTCTGCGCTCTTAGATTCTGCCCTTCCACCGTTTCTTTTATATCCGGAGATCCGTAACTCCGATTGGGGTGAATCTTTCGCCCAGATTTTTCTCATAAAATTAGCTTTCTTGCGGCAAAAGAAGAGTGTCAACCGCCTTACGGGGTGCCCACGAGAGTCCAGGGCGCGCCTACCCCCTAGGGCGCGCCCCCCTGTCTCGTGGCCCCCTCGGGCACCGTCTCGCGTTGATTCTTCCTCCCAAAAATCACAAATATTCCAAAATAATTCTCCGTCCGTTTTTATTCCGTTTGGACTCCGTTTGATATTGGGTTTCTGCGAAACATAAAACATGCAACAAACAGGAACTGGCACTGGGCACTGGATCAATATGTTAGTCCCAAAAAATAGTATAAAAAGTTGCCAAAAGTATATGAAAGTTGAAGAATATTGGCATAGAACAATCAAAAATTATAGATACGACGAAGACGCATCATCTCTCAAGTAGCTTACAACCAACTGGATTGAAATGGTCGTACAATTACGATCAATTTACCCACGATCACTAAGAGAAGGTTACAAGTTAACATATTTCTTGTAGTGCCACGCCATCCACATGGCCATGGCCACAAGACAGGACCGAGCCACGGGCTTTGCACATGAGCACCGCGGAGCCACCACCAGGGTCGTCGCCCCAACCTCCAAGCCCTTGATACCACCTCAACCGGGACCCGTCACTACCCCAACCAAAGAAACAAGCAGAAAGGACCCGCCTTTCGCACCCCTGGGCGGTCCCAGCGGCGAGACCCAATGACTGGCCAAAACTGGCCTCCATCGACCCGTCCAACGGCAATGGGCGCAAACGGGGTCGGTCTTGCTGTCGGGCACGAGACAAGCTCGGTCCTGCTGCCGAACGCGAGACGGGCGATGGATCGCAGCTGGGGGAGGGTCTGCCCTTTAACCCGCAAAATTTTTTACGGAGAAGTACAAATGTATTGGTACTATTTTTTTGCGGGAAAAACTTTTAATCTATTCATCTTCAATCATTGGTAGTACAACGAACACTAGAAATAATAAAAATTACATCCAGATCCGTAGACCACCTAGCTACGACTACAAGCACTGAAGCGAGGCGAAGGCGCGCCGCTGTCATCGCCCCTCCCTCGCCGGAGCTGGGCAAACCTTGTTGTAGTAAACAGTCGAGAAGTCGTCATGCTAAGGCCCCGTAGAATCAACGCACCAGACCAGCAACCGCCGCAGATGAAGAGTGTAGATCAAAAGGATTCAATCTGAAAACACACGAACGAAAATGAACGACGAACAGATCCGAGCAAATCCATCAAAGACAGATCCGCCGGAGACACAACTCCACATTCCCACCGATGATGCAAGACGCATCACCGGAACGAGGGCTAGGCGAGGAGACCTTTATTCCATCTAAAAAGAAACAAGTGTGTGGGTATTACGGCATGAAGCATAAATATATGGTTTTGGAAGTATGTTTGATTTTTTTAATGAACTCCATAAATATAGCATCTAACTTTAAAATAAGGACGCCGATAATGCCCATATGTGTGGGCGTTAAAGGGTCTGGCCACACACCGTGTGTGGTGTGAGTAGAAGGTAGCCCACACGGGTTGTGTGTGGGACATTAGAATTGCCCACACGTGTGGGCACGACTACTTCGTGCCACACGCTCAATAAGTACTACTCATTCCCATCCCGCGCGTGTGGCACGAAGCAAAAATGCCCACACGTTCTAGCGCAACTACATTAGGTACCCGCGGGATGACGATTTAGTTGCCATCCTGGTTGGCAGATGTAGTTATCCGGGATGGCAAATATAGTTGTAAAAGCATGTCAAATCTATCTGTTTTGATTAACTATAGTTGTCATGTCTAATTTATGATAGTTGCCGCATGTAATCAAACTGTAGTTACCGTGTGTGATTAACTACTTGCCACACATGGTCAAACAGTAGTTGCCATGTGTGTTTGCCTAGTTGCCACGTGTGGTCCAACCATAGTTGCCATGTATAGTTAATCACAGTTGCCATGTGTGTTTATCTGGTTGCCACATATGCGCAACTGCAGTTACCGTCTAGCAAAAGAATCACAGTTGCCATGTTTGTTTACTTAGTTGCCACGTTCGCGTAATTGCAGTTGCCATCCACAGCGTAGGAGTGTCATGTGGACGAAAATCAGTTTGCCCACATGCGCATGGACTAGGTGGTGGCTGTGTGGGCAAAAACTAGTTCGCCCACACAGTGCAGCTGGCAACAGCGTGATACGGGGCGTGTGGCCAAACTCTCCAACGCACATACACCAGCCCCGTCCTACGTGGCACACCAAATTCACCTTTTCGTGTCAAGATTCGTGCAAAAGACAATCAACGACCATCCAAACGTGTGGGCGAGTTGAAGAACGCCCACATGTGTGGGCATTAGTGTTTCCGTAAAATAATTGATGCGAGTATCATAACAGTGAAATGGTTCATAAATTGGACGCTCAATTTAAGAGACATTTCGTTGTGAGAATCAAACATCGAAAGAGAAAACCCTTTTTTTTATTTGCCGTACCACGAGGCCTGTCCCTGGCCCAAGCCCAAGCGAGATCCGACGACGGCCGAGCGAGCCGATCCCCAATCCGGGAGAACGCCGGCGATTCCGTCCATCCTCCGTCGCTCCATAGCCGTACGATCCACATAGTGCCGCGGCGGAGTGGCCAGCCGGCCGGCCGGCCGGGGGACTGGCAACGAGAGAGGATGAGGGAGAATCAGGTGTCATACACTTTGGAGGAATGTTTTTTCCCCTCCTTTTTATTGGGCAATTCGCAAGGTTTCATCTTCTTCATAGCCTTCTATCTTCTTGCAGCAAACAGATCGAGGGGCTCGGCTGGCTAGCGCCGGTCGAATAGGAAGCCTGAATAAGGTACCTGACTGTCAGATAGGAAGCCTGAACATGTACTACTTGACTGTCAGATAGCAAGGTAGCATCTTCCTACTGGAGCGCTCTAGCAGCAAGCACTTCTATCATCGGCAAAAACCGACTCCGCATTCGACAGTTGCTTTTAATGAAAACTCCCCTGTGGGTATTTGTGCTCTGAAGCACCAAACTAGTCCCGCTAAATTGTAATTACTGAGTAACGCTAAATAACATTCTTGCTATATACTCCCTTAAACTAATATAAGAGTGTTTAGATCACTAAAATAGTAGCGATCTAAACGCTCTTATATTAGTTTACAGAGGGAGTACCACCATAGTGTTAGAAAACATTTAATGGCTAATGGCAGAGGTTACCACAATTCCAGAAGTAGAGAGAATATTAAGCTAGTGGCGTCAAGGATTCATATCTCTATTCCCTACTCCCTAGTGTCATTATGGATGGTTTTGTAAACAAAATTATCTGACCGTTCTGGTCTGAAAGCAAGCAAAAATAGAAAGAAAAAACATAGGGTATAATATTTTGTTTTTCTTTAGGCTTTAGCGAGATAATGTGTAGCTGTATTGGTATGATGAAATTTAGTGTGGAAGAAGAAGAAGGAATCTACAGCCCCACAAAGTGCACCACACACCAAAAGAAAGGTAAAAAGAAGCAAAGCTACCGGTACCAGATCCAGAGGACATACGACTTGCTTCACCTCAGAAGAAGAGCATCAATTCACACAGAATTCATGATATGCCTTGCCTCAGCAAAGAAGAAAAGCAAGACTATATTCATTGCCGCCTCTCGACCAAATATTATTTCTTGCTACGTACCACCATAGTGTTAGAAAACAGTTAATGGGTATGTATGCCTTGCTTCACCTCATAAAAAGACCGTATGCCTCGCCTCAGCGAAGAAGATAATCAAGATTATTAATTCAGACCATGACACTCGATAAACACTACTCTTTCAGTACTGTTGGTCCAATTTATCTTCTCTAAAAGTTCGCTTTTGTTTCTTTTTCTGATTCGTGCCAACGCTGAAAGCTACAGCACCTATCAAAGTCCTGTGTTCACACACACAAAAAAAATTAGTACGAAAGACCTGGTCACATCAATAAATACCTGGCCTACGTATTACTCCCTCCGTTGATACGCTTTTTAATTCCCTTGCACTTCTACTTCTTCATAAAGCCCGTACGTCTCCCTCCCGAGCCGCCCCCTGTGTGGGCGACCGGGAGGTCCCAGATCCCATCGCCGCCGAACCTCCCCCACTCCTCCTCCTCCTCCCTCGCCGCCGCCCAAGGGCGCGGCCAGGCTAAGCCTAGCCGTCGCCGGCGGGCGGCGGGGACTCAGGCCCTCTCGCTCGGGTGGGGCTGGCGCGGGCCGGCGCCGCCGGGCCGTAGCGTGGCGGCGGGCCGGTCGCCACGACGGGTGGTGGCGGCGCCTCGGCGACGTCGATTTTCCGTGGCAGGAGGCCTTGCGATCTGGTGCGTTGCGGCCGTCAGGGACGGCGGCGGCGTGAACGGATTGGTTCACGGCGGCGCGGCCGGATTGATCGCTGGTCGGCCGTCGGCATGGTGGTGGGTGCGACTCGTCGGCAGCTGGGCAGATCTGCGGGATTGTACCCTTGTCTGGCCCTTGACAGCGCGGGCAACTACGGGGGAAACCCTAGATCTCCTTGGGATCGAGCGATGGCGGCGCTTTTGCGTCGTAGTCCCTCTTTAGGGCATTGTTTTGGAGTTTGCTCCGGTTGAAGGGACCAGCGACGTCGGCGGCGCACGTCTGGTGGAGCAACTGCCGATGAAAATCGCGCCGACTACGGCCATGGCGGACGATGGCGGCGTCCTAGATGTCGTTCCCTTGTCGAGGCATCGTCGTTGCAGTCTGCGTCATCACGCTCGGGATGCTCCGGGGGAAACCCTAGATCTGGGTCTTCCGGATCGGACGATGATGGCGTTTTATCGCTTTCCCTCCTGGGGGCATCGTTTTGGAGTAAGTGCTGGCTGGGGGGATGGTGGAGCGGTGCTTCATCTCACACATCGATGGCGGCGGATATCGGCAGCATGACGCTGTGGAGGCTCGGAGTCCGATGCACGGAGATGGACACGCGTAGGAGGAGGTTGCTGTCTGGCGTCATGGTGACGTCGATGGCAGAGTGGCCAGACAAGGTAGAAGCCTCAATATGATCTGAAGACGGACCTGTGGAAGATGGCGGCGACGACACACGAGTGCGTCTGACCGGATTGTGCTCCAGACCCGGTATGTGGCTCGGCTGGGGCTTCCGAATATGTTTCAGCTTCCGGCTTTTGACGTTAGGCTTAGGTGAGTGGTTTGGGTAGTGGCCCAGCTAGCACCCCTTCATCATTTTGGATAGGAGTAGCGGCATGTGTTGCCAAGATGGTGGATTCAGGCACATTGTTGTAATACTTTGTAAGGTCCTCGAGAATAATCAATAAAGTGGCCGTATACATCTCCCAGATGCAGAGGCCGGGGGTCATCCTCCTTTTCTAAAAAAAACATCAATAAATACCTTGGTCAAAGTATTAATAGGAAAATTGGCACATCAATATATGGATGCATGCATGCTTGGTCAATCCCGCCAGCGCAGAAAGTCTCCCAGCTACAGCGCCTACGATGTGTGCTGGAGCTGCCATTTTTCTCAAATGGGAGAAAGAAACAGAGCAACTTCATACATATGCTTTCTTGATACTAGCCTTCTAGGTCGTTCAGGCGGACAGTGCATACATGTTCGACTTTGGCGGCGCCCATGCTCGGGCCTTGATCTCTCCTCAGTCCTCACACACGAGCTCGATCGGTCTTCCTGCTCCTTCAGGTAACCATGAAAGGAATCCCTGTTCTCAATCTTTTTCTGCTCCTTTATCCTACTTGATATGCATTTTTGGGCTTCCAATATGTCTAGTTTTCACTCCTAGTTTGGCCAAGTTTACTCTGTTCATC
This sequence comes from Triticum aestivum, assembly GCF_018294505.1. NCBI lineage: Eukaryota > Viridiplantae > Streptophyta > Magnoliopsida > Poales > Poaceae > Triticum > Triticum aestivum. The sequence continues at coordinate 115,067,178 of NC_057807.1, read as the reverse complement.
CACGATCCTAGCAAGAAGATTCATTTTGCTAAGCTTCTTGCAATTATTAGTATTGTTTTGTTACTCAAAGATGTGGATGTTCTGCTTTGCATCCATCAGCTGATGTTCATATTTCCATGATTCAGTCTACTGGATAACTTTTTTTTCTATGCTTGCAGGTTGTGTGGCTCTCTAGGTGTATCTTTGTCACTAAACAAGAGCACTATCCTCCATTTTTTCACATTTTCTCGCTCCAAATCCCATCAAGAAAATCACAATGTTCTTGTACTATGCAACTGCTCCTAGAGACACCCTATAGTAAAACTGAAATCTCCATTCTTTTTCCATGGTACACCAATCACCGCAATATAATGGTGTTCCCAACCCTACCAGGTACCCTCATGTTGTTAGTTCTCTTTCCAATTGCCATGGTGGCTGATAATGATTCCATGGACTCTGGCCTCATCCTCCTAAATTGCGGAGGATCAGGGCAAGAGGTTGATAGTGGTGGTCGTACTTGGGACGGGGACAACGGCTCCAAGTTCACACCATCTGTGGAAGGAGTTGCAGCCAGTGCTTCATACCAAGACCCTTCCCTCCCCTCCATGGTCCCTTACATGACTGCACACATCTTCACTTCAAATTACACCTATTCCTTCCCCGTTAGACCAGGCCGCATGTTCTTACGTCTTTACTTCTATCCAGTTGCTTATGGAAACTATGTTACCCCCGATGCCATTTTTGGTGTCATGGCAGAAAATCTTGTCCTCTTAAATGGTTACAATGCTTCGCAAACAGCTCAAGCAATCAATTATGCCTACCTTGTCCGTGAGTTCTCGTTGAATGTTTTTTCACATAGCTTGGACCTCACCTTTTCACCATCAGCATTTCAGAATGGTTCATATGCATTTATCAATGGCATTGAGATTGTGCCCACGCCTGACATCTTCACAACACCTGACGCAACTTTTGTCCATGGTGATTACATAGCACCATTCACATCTTTCGCTAACACAGCCTTCCAGACTATGTACCGTCAATGTCGGGGGCCAAGCCATTTCCCCGAAAGATGACACGGGCTATTATCGCTCATGGGACGATGATTCCCCATACATATATGGTGCCGGCTATGGGGTGACCTACTCCAAAGATCCTAATGTGACCATCATGTATACACCCACAGTGCCGAATTACACAGCGCCACTTGATGTCTATGGTACAGCTCGGTCGATGGGGCCAGATCCACAGCTCAACCTCAACTACAACCTTACATGGATTTTGCCGGTTGATGCCGGATTCGTGTACCTCCTAAGGTTCCATCTCTGTGAGATTCAGTCTACTTTTACCTTGCAAAATCAGAGGACTTTCTACATCTACATCAACAACCAGACAGCGTGTGACCCCATGGATGTAATCTTCTGGAGCGGAGGAATTGGTAGACCAATATACAAAGACTATGTTATCGTGGCTAGTGGTTCCGGTCAGGTGGACATGTGGATTGCACTGCACCCTTATATTTCAAGTAGATCACAATATTATGATGCAATACTGAATGGTCTTGAGGTCTTTAAGCTACAGGGTCACGGATCGAACAATCTGTAATGGCCGGCGCCCGAAGGAGGGGGGATCGATCACTACAGGGAGGGGATCGGGGATGAGAGGTAGCAGGAGGAGTAGGTGAGGAGAGATGAAGGGGATGAGTAGTTCAGATACTTCTTTTTCATTCATGCCTGTTCAGTCTGTCTCGCTGGGTTAAGTACATTCAGTTACACAGCCTCTGGCCACAGACGGCCTGTTACACTGATGGGCTCAGCCCACACATGCCTGGTCATCTCTCCTATCTAGTCCACCGATGTGGCAGCATCAGGTGTGACATGCTCTCCTCCTTGAGCGGAAGCGACATTATCCCAGCAAGGAGCCTGTGGGTAGCGGTGACGCAGCACGGTGTAGTCCTCCCATGTAGCCGAATCAGGTGACAATGATGACCACTGGACGCGTACCTGGACGATTGCACTGCTCCCCTTCTTGACCATGCGGCGCTCGAGGATGGCCACCGGCTGCAGAGGTGCAGCGGACAGGTCGGGTGTGCGCGGAAGCTCGGAGAAGACCGGCGAGTAGTCTTGCGTGAACGGCTTGAGCTGCGAAACATGAAAGACGGGGTGAATGCGACTGTTCTGTGGTAGCTCCAGCTTGTACGCCATGGCGCCCACGCGCTGCTCGACCGTGAAGGGGCCAAAGAATTTATATGCCAGCTTGGGACAGGGGCGGTTGGCCACTGTGGATTGGACATATGGCTGGAGTTTGAGCAGCACTTGATCACCCACATTAAACGAGCGCTCAATCCTGTGTCTGTCTGCCTGTTGCTTGCATCGGTTCTGTGCATGGGCCAGTTGCGCGCGTAGCTTGTCGTTGTGAGTGACCCAGTCCAGTTCATCCCCTGTGTGCTCGGGCAAGTGAGTTGCAATCGCTGGCAGTCCCCCAAGGTTTGCTTCTTTGCCGTACAGAGCTTGAAAAGGAGAAGTGTTCAGCGAGGAATGGTACGAGGTGTTGTACCAGAACTCCGCAGTTGGCAGCCACTTGCGCCAATGCTTGGGGTTGTCATGAACGGCACAACGAAGGTACATCTCGAGGCACTGATTGACGCGTTCGCTTTGTCCGTCCGTCTGAGGATGGTACGCCGTGGAGAAGCTTAGCTTGGTGCCGGCTGCGTCGAGAAGTGCCCGCCACATGTTGCTGGTGAATATCTTGTCGCGGTCCGAGACAATTGACATCGGCACGCCGTGGAGCTTGATGATATTGTCCCAGAATGCTCGGGCCACCGTTGCTGCCGTGAAAGGGTGACTGAGTGGCACGAAATGCGCGTACTTGGTGAAGCGGTCGACGACGACCATGATCACCTCGTAGCCTTCTGAACAGGGCAGCCCCTCGATGAAATCCATAGTGAGGTCTTGCCATGGCTCGGTAGGGATTGGTAGAGGCTGGAGCAGACCTGGAGGTTTTGTGTGCTCGTGCTTGGCATGTTGGCAGATAGAGCATTGGCGAACAAAGTCCTCGACTGCTTGCTTCAAACCTCGCCAGGTGAACTGCTTCTTGACTCGTTGGTAGGTGGCTGCCACGCCAGAGTGCCCACCCACCGCGCTGGCATGGAAGGCGCTAATCAACTTGGTCTGGAGGGCTGTGTTCGCACCGATCCAGAGCTTGTCATGGAGGCGGATGACACCTTGTCGCAGCTCGTAGCCGTGCTCATTTGGACTGGAGATGGCCAGCCGTTGGAGCATGTCTTGCGCGTCCTTGTCTGTCTCATAGGAGTTGGCGACCTCCTGGAGCCATTGCGGCTGACAGATGGAGAGAGCGTCGATGGAGAGAAGGTGACCCACGCGGGAGAGGGCGTCCGCTGCATCGTTGTCGGGGCCGCGCCGGTACTTGAAGGAGAATTGAAGCCCCACCATCTTGGACATGGCCTTGCGCTGCAGCTCCGTCTCCAAGTGCTGATCACCCAAGCTGCATAGGCTCTTGTGGTCCGTGACGATGACGAAAGGAGCTCGTTGAAGATAGGCGCGCCACTTGTCGATCGCCATGATCACGGCGAGGAACTCCTTCTCGTAAATGGAGAGGCGTTGATTGCGCACTCCAAGAGCCTTGCTGAGGTAGGCAATCGGATGCCCATCTTGGACGAGGACCGCGCCCACCCCGGTGTCACAAGCGTCGGTTTCGATGGAGAAGGGCCGAGAGAAATCCGGCAGGGCCAGCACCGGCGTATTCACCATGGCTTTCTTGAGAAGCTCGAACGCCGCCTGTGCTTGCTCGGTCCACACAAAGCCCTTTTTGGTGAGCAATTGAGTGAGAGGCTTGGCGAGGATTCCATAGCGCGGAACAAACTTGCGGTAGTAGCCGGTGAGGCCGAGGAAGCCCCGTAATTCTGTGGCATTGGTTGGGGTAGGCCACGCTTGCATAGCACTCGTCTTGCTGGCGTCGGTGGCCACGCCGTCTCGAGAGATCACATGGCCGAGGTACTCAATTTGCGGCTGGGCAAAGGAACACTTGGGCTCTTTGGCGTAAAGTTGATGTTGACGCAAGATGGTGAAGACGGTGCGCAAGTGCTCCACATGTGCCTGCAAGGTTCTGCTGAAAACCAATATGTCATCCAGAAATGAGATCATAAACTTACGGTTTGGTCCTTCGAAGACGGAGTTCATAAGGCACTGAAAAGTTGGCGGCCCATTGGTGACGCCGAAGGGCATCACCCGGAATTGGAAATGACCGTGATGTGTTTTAAACGCCGTCTTTTCCTCATCACCTTCACGCATCCGGATTTGATGGTAGCTCGCCCGTAAATCAATCTTGGAGAAATATGCCGCTCTTGCTAACTCATCCAGCAGCTCATCGATCACGGGAAGAGGAAACTTGTTCTTGATTGTTACTAGATTCAAGCGCCGATAGTCAACACAGAACCTCCATGTCCCGTCCTTTTTCTTGACTAAGAGAACAGGTGCCGCGAAGGGGCTCATGGTGTGAGTAATCAGACCAGTGCGAAGCATCTCACTGACTTGTCTCTCAATCTCGTCTTTTTGGAGTGGCGAGTAGCGGTAGGGTCTGCAATTGACCGGGGCTGCCCCTGGTTCCAGTGAGATGGCATGATCGTACTGCCTGTGTGGGGGAAGCTTTGTTGGCTCGGCGAAGACATCGCTGAATTCTGTCAGTACTTGTTGTATGACTGGAGGAATTGGTTCTTTGCCTTCTGCTGTAGGGGTGATGTGAATTTCGAGCAGAGCAGCCCCCCAAATGTCATTCTCCTCATGCATCTGCCAGAGCGTTGCGGCGTCCAGGGTTGTAATCGTCGGCTGCTCGTCCGTGCGTACACCTGTTAATAGGACTGCGATATCTTGCCTAGTGAATTGCATGGTCTTCAGTTGCCAGTCGCATTGCATCGGGCTGTGCTGTGCGAGCCAATCCATTCCCAATACTGCATCGTAGGCTCCCAATTCGAGCACGCGCATGTCGGTGAGGAACTCGTGGCCTTGGCACTGCCACTGCAGTCGAGGTACCAGCTCGGTGCAGGTCAGACGCTGGCCGTTGGCGACGCGCACGGTGATCGCGGAAATACGCGTGGTCTTTGCTCCAATACGTGTGGCAAATGTGGTGCTGACAAAACTGTTAGTACTGCCTGAATCCACCAAGAGCAACATTGTTTGGTTTCCCACTGTTGCTCGCAACCTGATCGTTTCTGCCATTTCAGTTCCATCAACGGCATGTGCTGACAAAAGGCAGCAGGCCGGTTCTTGAGCATCTGGTTCATCAAGCAACTCCAGTGCGCGCACAACATCGTCCGAGAGAACTTCGTCGTGCTCCCCCACTTCAATGGTGAGGAGTTGTGTTGTACGCTGACACTGGTGCTCTCGCGAGTACTTATCGCCACAGCGAAAACATAGTCCGTGTTGTCTTCTGTAGTCTCATAACTGGCGCTCTCGACCGAAATCATCGGTTGCTGGGCGCGGGGCCGGTGCCGCGCGAGGTGCCACAGCCGCTGGTGGCACAGGTGGTGGTGGTGGTGGGCGGCCCGTCGCTGGCAACGCCGCGGGCAGAGGTGGAGGTCGACTGGTGATTGTTGGTCTGAATCGCGGGCGTTGCAAGTCGAGCTCCTCTTCTTGGATACGGGCGAACACTGTAGCCCGCGTGATGCTGGTCGGGGCTTGTAAGCGCACAGCGGCACGGAGCTCGTCTTTGAGACCCAACAGAAACTGGGTCACAAAGAACTTGGGACTGAGGGTGGCGTCAAGAGCGAGCAGATTACACATGTATACTTCAAACTGCTGCCTGTACTCCACCACAGGGCCCGTCTGTCGCAGTTGCAGAAGATTGTGCATCAGTGATTCAAACTCCTCAGGACCGAATTCTTCCTCAATTGCTCGCCGAAACATGTCCCAGGAGATCACCTGGTGTTGCTGACGAAACGCTCGTAACCAGAGTGCCGCGTGCCCTTCCACGTACAGTGCTGCCGTCGCCACCCAGTTGAGCGGTGGCACACGGTAGAGCTCGAAATATGCGAGGCAACGATCCAGCCACACCCGAGGCAGTTCGCCATCGAATCGTGGAAAATTATGCTTCGGTGGCTTGGTGGTGTACTCGTCCCGTGGAGCTGGTAGCTGGGTGCGCTCCCCTGATGGTTGGTGCTCGGGACGAGCGAGCAGGGGAGGGCCCTCATTGGTGAGCCGGGCAAAGGGGATCTGGCTGGTGAAAGCTTGCGGAATCGGCAGTGTGCTCGGGGGCGGCGCGGTGCGCGGCTCAGGAGGAGGCGTCTGGAGCACAACCTCTGGTTGTTGGAGCCCGTTGTTGGCCACATGTGCTCGCCGGCCCGCCGCGGAAGGATCGTCCACTTGCGAGACCGCGGAGGGGGCTGAATCAGCCGGGGAGGCCATCTTGCGCACGTCGTCGACCTCGGCTTGTGTAAGCCCGATCTGTTTGGACAAGCTCTGCAACTCGTGGGAGACTTGAGTGTTGAACGCCGTCTGCGCCTCAGCTCTCTTCTCCGCCAGGCCCTTCTCCTCGTCAAATCTGGACAGGAGCTTCTCCATGAGAACAGTGAGGTTGGCTGTCTGTCCTTCCATGGCGGCAATAACTTGCCGTGCCTGCGCAGAGGGCTTGGAGGGCGCCGTGGTTCCCGCCCTGAGTAGATCGAACCCCGCCAAGGATTTCGGGCGACCTCACCGGAGTGAAATCGCACCTACGGCGGTGGATGTTACCGATCTGACCAAGGGAGTGAGGAAAACCGCGGCGGAAAAATTTTCTGGGTAAATTCGTTGGCTCTGAGATACCAAATTGTAATGACCGGCGCCCGAAGGAGGGGGGATCGATCACTACAGGGAGGGGATCGGGGATGAGAGGTAGCAGGAGGAGTAGGTGAGGAGAGATGAAGGGGATGAGTAGTTCGGATACTTCTTTTTCATTCATGCCTGTTCAGTCTGTCTCGCTGGGTTAAGTACATTCAGTTACACAGCCTCTGGCCACAGACGGCCTGTTACACTGATGGGCTCAGCCCACACATGCCTGGTCATCTCTCCTATCTAGTCCACCGATGTGGCAGCATCAGGTGTGACACAATCTTGCTGAGCTCAATCCTCCAATTCCACAAAAGCTTGATGTGGATCCTAATAGGCTGTCTAGCGGTGTACGAAAATCCAAAGGTGACATACTAGCAGCCATCGGTGGCGGATTTGCTTTGATGTTGATTGTTCTTTTCAGTATGTGTGTTATCTGCAGACGGAAGAAGGTCGTGAAGATTTCTTGCAAAACCAGCTATGCATATCGGAATCGTCCCACATGTGATCTTGTCCATCACTTCTCATTTGAAGAAATTCAACTTGCCACCAAAGATTTTGATGAAGCACATATCATCGGCAGAGGCGGTTTTGGGAACGTCTACAGCGGTGAGATAGATGGAGGGACAAAGGTGGCGATCAAGCGACTCAACCAGGAATCCCAACAAGGCATTCATGAGTTCCAGACTGAACTCGAGATGTTGTGCCATTTCCGCCATGGCCACCTTGTATCTTTGATTGGCTACTGCAGGGACAAGAATGAGATGATTATGGTCTATGACTACATGCCTCATGGAACACTGCGTGAGCATCTGTACGGCACCAGAAACCCATCACTATCATGGAAGCAGCGCCTTAATATTTGCATCGGTGCAGCCCGAGGGCTGCATTACCTCCACACTGGTACAGAGCAAGGAATCATCCACCGCGACGTTAAGACCACCAACATCCTACTGGATGATAGGTTAATGGCGAAAGTTTCTGACTTTGGTCTATCTAGGGCATGTACAGACATTGACAATGCGCATGTGAGCACCGCAGTGAAGGGCTCCTTTGGATATTTTGATCCGGAATACTTCCTGCTGCGACGTCTCACCAAAAAATCAGATGTGTACTCCTTCCGGGTCGTGTTGTTGGAGATTCTGTGTGCACGCCCTGTGATAAACACTGAGCTCCCGGACGAGCAAGTGAGCTTGCGTGACTGGGCGCTATCTTGCCAAGAAAAAGGTGTACTCGAGAAGATTATTGACCCCTGTGTTAAGGAGGAGATCACCCCAAAATGCCTCAGGATATTTGCAGAGCTAGCGGAGAAATGTGTTGCTCATCGTAGCATCGATAGGCCATCAATGGGTGATGTACTCCAGAATCTGGAGGTCGCACTCAGGGTGCAGGACAGTAACAACTATGCCAGGGGGCCATCGTCTCTTCAGATCATCAGTCTAGTGAACTCATACAAATCATCAACCCACTCAATAACTGACATCGCTGCACAGGGAGACATTTTCAGATATTTTACATCCGGAAGGCCGATAAAAGCAAACTGCAGGTCAGGAATTTTATTTTATTTACATGTTCATCGTTGCCTAACCTGTATGTTCAATATAGTATATATGAGGCCATGTTCTAGTGACCTTGCATAATACTCTCAGATAATTTATTCTGCAGATAATAAAAGGACATGTCACATATTTTACACAAGTGAACCCTACAGGATGGAGACAAACATTTCAATGCAAAGGTACTATTCGTTGTCCCTTATCAGTGTATATAGTTAATCTGCTTTCTTAATCTCCTCCTGTCGATTCCATTCCATCTTATTAGTTACTGCACTGGTATGCTAGAGCCTTAATGCACTCTCCACCATTTTTGTTGGCTTGCCAGGAGTTGTGAAATGAGGAAGGAGGAGTAGCAGATTAAGGAGGCAAGAACTTTCATGGATCCAAGGATGTTTATGTTAAATTCCTGCTGATAGCTAGCCACGCAGAGTACAGCGTACCACTTGTCATCACCGGCATGGTTCGTCTGTACTACATGATGTTAATTATTAGCTAGGCTTGTGAATAGTGCAGAGTATATGAGGCCTGCAGCGATCAATATATCAACTTATTTACAATTGGCTCAGCAAGACAAAAATCTTGTAAAGGGATTGGTTCACAGGCAGGCAGTGAAGTGAAATGAGCCTGAAACATGGGTATCTTATCTTGCTACATGTTGTGTATACCTGTGGTTGTTGTCTTCCTTCTGTTGGGTGAACATGCATGCATGTTACTCCATCCGTTCCTAAATACAAGTCTTTTTAGAGATTTCATTATGAACCACATACGAAGCAAAATTAGTGAATATATGCTCTAAAATATGTCTATATATATCCGTATATTGTGTGTAGGGGAATCTTTAGAAAGATTTATATTTAGAAATGGATGACACTACTGGAATTTTCGTATATGCCGGGTGCCAGGCTCTTCACCGAGAGCCAAAACGCGGGCACTCGGCAAAGTAAGAGACACTGAGCGTGACTCTCGACAAAAGGAGCACCTTGGCAAACACATGATATTGCCGAGAGTAGACCTCAGCAAAAAGGCAACACTCGGCAAAGGCACTATTTGCCGAGAGCCAAGCAGTGCCGCACGACAATGTTCTGCCATGTGGCACATCCGGCGGCGGTTAACGGCACGACCACGGTTTGACTTCTTTACCGAGAGCAGCTCTCGGAAAATTAACTGTTGCCTATTTGGTTCCACCTCGCCTACCTCTATACATTGTCCGATAGTCCAACCGTTGAATTAAACTTCGGTGTTCATAATTAATAATATGTGGCTTTATTATTCAACTGTACCTGTATAGAGTGCTGCTCTCGCTAAGGCAACAGTTGCTGAGAGTAGCTCTCGGTAAAGATAAGGCTCCCATCAAACTTTCCCGGTAGCGGCATGGGAAATCCTTTGTGATGTCCTTGCGGCATATGCTTAGGCCTTGCACAGAGGCCTTGCACAGACGAGGGAGAACCGGGTTACCGAAAGTACCTCGGTGGCATGCTTGATGCAACCATTGAAATCCTCAGACAATCGTATGATGCCGAAATTCCTCGCGAGCTAGCACGGTGTCATCACATGGCCCATGTAAGGTGTGGTAAAAGTTTGGGCGCGTTTCGAATAAGCCTCCCCTAAGGCCACTTGTAAACCGCACATTTTTCGGGAACGTGTCCGATTTGTGCAGGAAGTGTGGTCCTGTTGCTTCGTTGGCCTCGAAACTTCTCGTGCTCTCAAGGGAGGCAATCGCATGACAGGTGCCATGCCCCACATTTTTCGGGCACGCGTGCAATATTCGAGATTTTTTTTTGCTCTACTAGGGTTTCATCGCCGGAAATTGCAGATCTGCAAGGCGTTCCATCAAACTTTCCTGGTAGCGGCATGGGAAATCCTTTGTGATGTCCTTGCGGCATGCCTAGGCCTTGCACAGACGAGGGACGGGCATGCCCTGCCACCGGGTTACCGAAAGTACCTCGGTGGCAAGCCTGATGCAACTGCTTGAAATCCTCGGAAAATTGTACAATGTCGAAATTCCTCGAGAGCTCGCACGGTGTCATCAAATGGCCCCTGTAGGGTGTGGTAAAACTTTGGGCGCGTTTCAAATAAGCCTCCCCTGAGGCCGCTTGTAAACCGCACCGTCTCTGAACTAGTCTATGGGTATCGAGAGGGAACTTGCCTGGTTTGTGCAGGAAGCGTGGGTCCTGTTGCTCCGTTGGCCTTGAAACTTCTCGTGCCCTCAGAGGAGGCAATATCATGACACATGCCACGCCTCCACATTTTTTCGGGCACGCGTGCTGTTGGGAATCGTTGCATGGAAAACAATATTTTTTCTATGCACCCGCAATGATCTATCCACGGAGATGCATAGCAACGAGGGGGAGAGTGTGTCTACGTACCATCGTAGACCGTAAGCGGAAGCGTTTCACAACGTGGTTGATGTAGTTGAACTTCTTCGCGCTTCAACCGATCAAGTACCGAATGCACGGCATCTCCGCGTTCTACACACGTTCATCTCGGTGAAGTCCCTCGCCTTCTTGATCCAGCAAGACGCCGAGGTAGTAGATGAGTTCCGTCAGCACGACGGCGTGGTGACGGTGATGGTGAAGTGATCTCCGCAGGGCTTCGCCTAAGCACTACGAAAATATGACCGGGGGTGTAAACGATGGAGGGGGCGCTGCACACGGCTAGGCAATTGTCTGGGGTGTGCTAGGCACCCCCCTCCCCCCCCCCCCACACACACACACATATATATATATATATATATATATATATATATATATATATATATATATATATATATATATATAGGTAGGAGGAAGGAGGGAGCAGCCAGGAGGGCGCCCCAAGTAGGTTGAATCCTACTTGGGGTCCTCCCCAAGTGGTGCCCCCCCTTTCCTTATTTTTCGGAGAAGAAAGGAAAGAGGGGAAGAGAGAAGGAAGGGGAGGCTGAATCCTCCCCCCCCCCCCACACACACACACACATATATATATATATATATATATATATATATATATATACATATACATATATATATATAGGTAGGAGGAAGAAGGGAGCAGCCAGGAGGGCGCTCCAAGTAGGTCGAATCCTACTTGGGGTCCTCCCCAAGTGGTGCCCCCCTTTCCTTATTTGTCGGAGAAGAAACGAAAGAGGGGAAGAGAGAAGGAAGGGGAGGCTGAATCCTCCCCCCTTTCCTTCCCCACTTGGCCGGCTGCCATGGGGGACGCGCCAGCCCCTTGTGGGCTGGTGTGCTCCCCTCTTGTGGCCCAATAGGCCCAATACTCTCCCGGGGGTGTCCGGTACCCCTTCCGGTACTCCGATGACTATCCGGTTTTCTCCGAAACACTTTCGGTGTTCGAATACCATTGTCCTATATATCAATCTTTACCCCTCGACCATTTCAAGACTCCTCGTCATGTCCGCGATCACATCCGGGACTCCGAACAACATTCGGTCACCAAATCATATAACTCATATAACACTATATCATCAACGAACATTAAGCGTGCGGACCCTACGGGTTCGAGAACTATGTAGACATGACCGAGACACCTCTCTGGTCAATAAATAATAGCGGAACCTGGATGCCCATATTGGCTCCTACATATTCTATGAAGATCTTTATCAGTTGAACTGTTATGACAACATACGTAATTCCCTTTGGCCATCGGTATGTTACTTGCCTGAGATTCGATCGTCGATATCTTCATACCTAGTTCAATCTCATTACCGGCAAGTCTCTTTACTCGTTTCGTAATACATCACCTCGTGACTAACTCCTTAGTCATTTGCTTGCAAGCTTATGATGTGTATTACCGAGAGGGCCCAGAGATACCTCTCCGATACTCGGAGTGACAAATCCTAAGCTTGATCTATGCCAACTCTACAAACACCTTCGGAGATACCTGTAGAGCGTCTTTATAATCACCCAGTTTTGTTGTGACGTATGATAGCACACAAGACATTCCTCCAGTATCCGGGAGTTTCATAATCTCATAGTCGAAGGAATATGTATTTGACATGAAGAAAGCAATAACAATAAAACTGAACAATCATAATGCTAAGCTAACGGATGGATCTTATCCATCACATCATTCTCCTAATGATGTGATCCCTTTATCAAATGAAAACTCGTGTCCATGGTTAGGAAACCTTAACCATCTTCGATCAACGAGCTAGTCAAGTAGAGGCTCACTAGGGACACGGTGTTTGTTTATGTATTCACGCATGTATTTAGGTTTCCGATCAATACAATTCTAGCATGAATAATAAACATTTATCATGAATAAGTAAATATAAAATAACAACTTTATTATTGCCTCTAGGCCATATTTCCTTCACGTGCAATATTCGAGAAATTTATTGCTCTACTAGGGTTTCATCGCTGGAAATTGCAGATCAGCAAGGCGGCCGATCAAACTTTCTCGGTAACGGCATGGAAAATCCTTTGTGATGTCCTTGTGGCATGTCTAGGCCCTGCACAAACGAGGGAGGGGCATGACCTACCACCGAGTTACCGAGAGTACCTCGGTGGCATGCTTGATGCAACCGTTGAAATCCTTGAAAAATCGTACGACACCGAAATTCCTTGAGAGCTGGCATGATGTCATCACATGGCCCCTGTAGGGTGTGGTAAAAGTTTGGGCGCCTTTCGAATAAGCCTCCCTTGAGGACGCTTGTAAACCGCACCGTCTCCGAGCTAGTCTCTGGGTATCAAGAGGGAACATGTCTGGTTTGTGCAGGAAGTGCGGGTCCTGTTACTACGTTGGCCTCGAAACTTCTCGTGCTCTCAAAGGAGGCAATCGCATGACACATGCCACGCCCCCGCATTTTGCGGGCACATGTGCAATATTTGAGAAATTTATTGCTTTGCTAAGGTTTCATTGCCGAAAATTGCAGATCAGCAAGGCGACACATGAAATCATGCCCAGTAGCGGGATGGGAAATCCTTTGTAATGTCCTTGCGGCATGCTAGGCCCTGCACAATGATATTACCGAGAGTGGCGCTCGACCCTCGTGTCATTTTCCAAGAGTTGCTCTCGGCAAAAGTGGAAGACCTAGATCTAGTTTTCACTTTTTTCGGGTGCTCCTCTCCGTAAAAGAAAACCTAGATCTAGGTTTGATTACGTTTCTGAGAGCCCCTCTCGGTAAAGAAAACCTAGATCTAGGGTTGATTTCTATTCCAAGTGTGGCGCCGACAAGCGCTTAGTAAAGGTAGCGTCGGCCACTTAAACTTATTCCCCCGATTGTTTCTTTTCCCTAAGCCACTCTCCCCTCCTTTGCTCCCTCCTCACCGACCAACGCCCTCCCCCTCCCCTGCCGGCCAGTGCCTCCCATCGGCCGGTGCCTCCCGTGGCCGTCTTCCTACCAGTCGGCACACCCCTCCCACCCCACGGCCCCCACGCCCGCACCCCGATCAGTCGGTGCCCCCACCCCGCGCCCCCACCACCACACCGAGACTGGTGTAGTGAGCTACTATACAAACGATTTTTAACCCCTTTTCACGATGGAATTTTAAACAGTCGCCTTGCTAGTGTGGGCAATAGGGGGTCCTTCCCACACGACCCAAAAACCGTCGGGGATAGGCCCTCTGGTCACACACGCTGCGCAAAATGAGCTCGTGTGCGATCAGGCTAGCCATCCCATACAATTATACAGGCCCAATCATTTCCGTTCGTAAGTACATCCCACACAGTTAATCCCGGAGAAACTTTTCCCTTCATACGTACATCCCACACATTAATCCAAGGAATACATTTCTGTTTGTATGTACATCCCACACAGTCAATCCAAGAAGAATGTTTCCGTTCCTATGTGTACATCCCACACGATGAATCCCAGACAAATGTTTTCGTTCGCATGTACATCACACACAATTTTCCCCATCAAATCGTATGTGATAGCGATGCCATAGCAGACGATATTAACAATTTTATCATTTGCATTATTCAATGCATCACGCACGCATGTGTAGAAGAAACAGTGTGGCATATGTTGTCCATCACACACACTTTTTATGTGGAAAATATTTGCACAAGGTGGCCTTACGCAAATAGTTTTCAAGAGGAAGTCGTGTGTGATTGTTCATTGATCCAACATGTTTTCTTCCTAGAAACTGTGTGGGTTGTCCGAGGTCATCGCTGTAGGGGAACGTAGTATTTAAAAAAAAATCCTATGATCACGCAAGATCTATCTAGGAGAAGCATAGAACCGAGCGGGGAGAGTATGTCCATGTACCCTCGTAGACCGAAAGCGAAAGCGTTTAGTAACACGGTTGATGTAGTCGAACATCTTCGTGATCCAACCGATCAAGTACCGAACGCACGGCACCTCCGCGATTTGCACACGTTCAGCTCGGTGATGTCCCTCGAACTCTAGATCCAGCTGAGGCCGAGGGGGAGTTTCGTCAGCACGACGGCATGGTGACGTTGATGATGAAGTTACCGACGCAGCGCTTCACCTAAGCACTACGACAATATGACCAAGGTGGAAAACTGTGGAGGGGGGCACCGCACACGGCTAAGAAATCAACTTGTATGTCTATGGGGTGCCCCCCTCCCCCGTATATAAAGGAGTGGAGGAGGGGGTCAGCCGGCCTCATGGGGCGCGCCCCAAGGGGGGGAATCCTACTCCTACTCGGAGTAGGTTCCCCCTTTTCCTAGTCCAACTAGGAGGGGGAGGAAAGAGGAAGAGGGAGAGAAGGAAAGACCCCCCCTGATTCGGATTGGGACTGGGGGGCGCCTCCACTTGGCCGCCTCCTCCTCTCTTCCACTAGGGCCATGAAGGCCTATTAACCCCCCGGGGGGTTTCTGTAACCCCCCGGTACTCCAGAAAATGCCTGAACCTATCTGAAACCTTTCCGGTGTCCAAACATAACCTTCCAATATATCAATCTTTATGTCTCGACCATTTCGAGACTCCTCATCATGTCTGTGATCTCATCCGGGCTCCAAACTACCTTCGGTACATCAAAACACATAAACTCATAATACCAATCATCATCGAACGTTAAGCGTGCGGACCCTACGGGTTTGAGAACTATGTAGACATGACCGAGACTCATCTCCGTTCAATAACCAATAGCGGAACCTGGATGCTCACATTGGCTCCCACATATTCTACGAAGATCTTTATCGGTCAAACCGCATAACAACATACGTTGTTCCATTTTTCATCGGTATGTTACTTGCCCGAGATTTGATCGTCGGTATCTCAATACCTAGTTCAATCTCGTTACCGGCAAGTCTCTTTACTCATTCCGTAATGCATCATCCCATAACTAACTCATTAATCACATTGCTTGCAAGGCTTATAGTGATGTGCATTACCGAGAGGGCCCAGAGATACCTCTCCGACAATCAGAGTGTGAAAGCACAAGTGCCCCCTGGGTGATTTTGGTAATTAATGTCAACATATCTCTTGTTGGACTAATATTTTCATTGAGTATATTTCAGATAAGTCCAACAGTGGAGTGGCATGGACAAGAGAATGTGGAACCCCTTCAAGATGATAAGGACAAAGGATTGGCTCGAGCTCAAAGCTCAGGACTCTACATTTTTTATTTTAGTGATCCAAGATCACATTGAGTCCATAGGAAAAGCCAATACTATTAAGAGGGGATGAGGTGTTACTTAATGGCTTGCTTGCTCAAAGTGCTTAGTGATATGCTCCAAAGCCCTCAATCACTTTCTCACATCCACATATGTCCCAAACCAAAAGTCAAAATCGGCCCCACCAAAACTTTCTATCCGGCGCCACCGAGTTCTCTTGAAATAGCCACTACCAAAAACCCTAATCAATTCGGTCTCACCGAGATGGGCTTGCAAACTCTCTGTTGCCTATTGCATTAATTTCGGTCTCACCGAAATATGAAATCTGTACCACCGAGTTTGCTCGGCCAACTCTCTATTGTGCTTATTACCCAAATCGGTCGCACCGAGTTTGTGTAATCAGTCCAACCGAGATAAGGCTTTACCCTAACCCTAGCACATCGGTCCCACCGAGTTGATCATGTTGGTCCCACCAAAAATCCTAACATTCACATTTTGAACTAAATCGGTCTGACCGAGTTTTCTGATTCGGTCACACCGAGTTTGGTGATTTGTGTGTAACGGTTAGATTTTGTGTGGAGGCTATATATACCCCTCCACCCACTCTTCATTCATGGAGAGAGTCATCAGAACGTGCCTGCATTTCCATTACCCAGTTTCTGAGAGAGAGCCACCTACTCATGTGTTGAGACCAAGATATTCCAATCTAACCATATGTTTCTTGATCTCTAGCCTTCCCCAAGTTGCTTTCCACTCAAATCATCTTTCCACCAAATCCAATCCTATGAGAGTGAGTTGAGTGTTGGGGAGACTATCATTTGAAGCACAAGAGCAAGGAGTTCATCATCAACACACCATCTATTACCTCTCGGAGAGTGGTGTCTCCTAGATTGGTTAGGTGTCACTTGGGAGCCTCCATCAAGATTATGGAGTTGAACCAAGGAGTTTGTACGGGCAAGGAGATAGCCTACTTCATGAAGATCTACCCTAGTAAGGCAAGTCCTTTGTGGGCGATGGCCATGGTGGGATAGACAAAGTTGCTTCTTCATGGACCCTTCGTGGGTGGAGCCCTCCGTGGACTCGTGCAACCGTTACCCATCGTGGGTTGAAGTATCCATCAACGTGGATGTATGATAGCACCACCTATCGGAACCACGACAAAAACATCCGTGTCTCCAATTGCGTTTGCACACTTCAATCCCATCCTTTTACATTCTTGCAAGTTGCATGCTTTACTTTCCGCTGCTCATATACTCTTTGCATGCTTGCTTGATATGTATTGTGAATGTTTGAACTTGTGCTAAAACTCCACTTCAACTTAAAGAATTTAAAAACTGCAACTTTTCTTGCTAAGAGTCTATTCACCCCCCTCTAGACACCTCTTCTCGATCCTTTCAATTTGTATCAGAGCTTTGCTCTCCATTGCTTTGGTTTAATCACCATGGAGGAAGATGGATGAGTCTACATTGGGGAGTCTTAGACGTAGAGTACCTATTCTTGATGGAGAGTTCTTTCATGAGTGGAAAAATGAGATGCTTGAGATTTTCAATGAATATCATTTGAACAAGTACATTACTAGCCCTTGTGCACCTCATGTTGATCCTTTGCATCCTACCCTTGATGAATCTATTGACATGATCCGCAACCTTAGGATTGTTAATCTTATCACTAGAGGCTTACCTAGAAACTTGATTGGATGTTTACCTACTCTTGATTGTGCCTACACTATATGGAGATTTCTTGAGGAATGATTCCCAAATTATTCCTTGAAAAATCTAGACGAAATTCTCCATAAGTCTATTGCCTTGAGTAAGATGAGTACTAGTGATCCTAATTTTGATGATTGTCTATTTGAGCTTCGTGATCTCATGCGTGCCAAAGGAGATGTTGGAATTATTAGCAATATCATTTCCGAAGTCATTAGAATTCATAGAGATGAACATTGTTACGGTCATACTTCTAATGAATTACCCTCTCTAGGAGTTGATAAACCACAAGACGATATAGAACATGGATACTATGATGAGGATGATGATAGTGATTATGATCTTGATGATTCGATGAGACACTTTGGTCTTATGGCCAATCTTCGCGGCTACATGGCTGGAGGAAAGGAATGGGTCCTTGATAGTGGATGTACTGATCATATGACCGGAGACAAGGATATGTTTCATGAGCTTGTTGAAAATGACAGCCCTCGAAAGTATGTCACTTTTGGTGATAACTCAAAGGGTAAGGTGGTTGGCCTCGGTAAGGTGGCCATCTCACATGATAGCTCCATACAAAATGTCATGCTCGTTGAATCTCTTGGGTATAATTTACTTTCAGTATCTAGACTTGCTGATTTTGGTTTCAACGTTCTTTTTACTGAAGTAGATTGCCAAGTGTTTCATAGAGATAATCATAAAATGGTCTTTACTGGTATACGTAGAGGTGATCTTTACATTGTCGATTTCACTAAAAAGGCTCAACCTAGAACTTGCTTAATTGCTAAATCCTCAAAAGGCTGGTTGTGGCATAGAAGGTTAGGTCATGTGGGCATGCGAAATCTTGATAAGCTTATTAAAGGTGATCATATCCTTGGAGTGAAAGATGTTATATTTGACAAGGATAGACTTTGTAGTTCTTGTCAAGCAGGAAAACAGGTTGGAGGAAGTCACCCCGTGAAGAACATTATGACCACAAGAAGACCGCTCGAGCTACTTCATATGGATCTCTTTGGTCCCAATGCCTACAAGAGTCTCGGTGGTAACTCATTTGGTCTAGTCATAGTTGATGATTTTTCAAGATTTATGTGGGTGTTCTTTCTTGATGATAAATCACAGGTCCAAAAGATCTTCAAAAAACTTCGCTAGGAAGGCCCAAAATCAATTTGAAGTGAAGATCAAGAAGGTTCGCAGCAACAATAGAACAAAGTTCAAGAACGCAAATGTGGACACCTTTCTTGACGAAGAAGGGATTTCACACAAGTTCTCGGCTACGTACACGCCTCAACAAAATGGAGTTGTTGAGAGGAAGAACCGGACTCTTATTGAGATGGCAAGAACGATGCTTGATGAGTACAAGACTCCAAAACACTTTTGGGTAGAAGTGGTTGAGACAGCTTTTCATGCAACAAATCGCTTATATCTTCACAAGCTACTCGGCAAGATGGCATACGAGCTTCTCACAAGAGATAAAGATCCTTCGGAAGCAATCCAAGACTTGTCTATTGGCAAGATTTGTCCAACGGAGGTGAAGGAGAGTACCTCGTCTGTCCAAGTGGAAGCTACTACCTCACGACAAGGTGAACCAAGAGTTGATACGAAAGCATCCACAAGTGGGACACACCAAGACGAACAAAACAAGGAAGTACACCAAGATGAACATCAACAACCTCCTTCTCCATCGCGACAAGAGAACGCCAACGCCAACAATGAAGAAGGCCAAGAAGAAGAAGGAGATGATGAAGAAGATGTTCCACCCCGACCCAAGCAAAAGCTCCCACGACTTCGAGCAAGAGTCGCCAAAGACCACCCCATCGAGCAAATCTACAATGATATCCAAACCGGGAGAATCACTCGCTCTAAAACTCATTTGGACAACTTTTGTGAACATTACTCATTCATCTCTAGTATTGAACCTATGAAGGTTGAAGAAGCATTGGAAGATCCGGATTGGATAAATGCCATGCATGAAGAGCTACACAACTTTGAGAGAAACCAAGTGTGGACATTGGTCGAGAAGCCCGACAACAACCACAACATCATCGCTACCAAATGGGTGTTTTGCAACAAGCAAGATGAAGATGGTCAATTCGTCCACAAAAAAGCTCGTCTAGTCGCCCAAGGCTACACTCAAGTCGAAGGTATGGACTACGGTGAGACATATGCCCCCATTGCTAGACTTGAGTCCATCCGCATCTTACTTGCCTATGCTAATCACCATGATATCACTTTATACCAAATGGACATTAAAAGTGCTTTTCTAAATGGTGAAATTGAGGAGGAAGTTTATGTTAAACAACCTCTCGGCTTTGTCAATCCTAAGAAACCCGATCATGTTTACAAACTTCACAAAGCTCTTTATGGTCTTAAACAAGCTCCTAGAGCATGGTATAAATGCTTGACCAAGTTCCTTATTGAAAAAGGCTTTGAAATTGGTAAAATAGATTCTACTCTTTTTACTAAAAGGGTTAATGGAGAATTATTTGTGTGCCAAATTTATGTTGATGATATTATATTTTGTTCTACTAGCCCTCATTTTAGTGAAATGTTTGGAAAGCTAATGTCGGAGAAGTTTGAGATGTCTATGATGAGTGAACTCAAATTCTTTCTTGGTTTGCAAATCAAGCAAACTAAGGAGGGTACCTTTGTCTCTCAAACAAAGTACACCAAGGACTTATTCAAGAAGTTCAATGTGCAAGAATGCAAAGGTATGAGTACACCCATGCCTACTAGTGGACATCTTGATTTGACTAAAGATGGTGAACCGGTTGATCAAAAAGTTTACCGCTCTATGATTGGTTCATTGTTATATCTATGTGCCTCTCGTCCCGGTATTATGCTAAGTGTGTGCATGTGTGCACGATATCAAGCGGCCCCTAAAGAATGTCATCTTAAGGCTGTGAAAAGGATAGTGAGATACTTAATACATACACCAAATTTTGGCATTTGGTATCCTAAGATGTCCTCTTTTGATCTTGTTGGCTATTCCAATTCGGACTATGCCGGAGACAAGGTTGATAGAAAGTCCACTTTAGGTACTTGTCAATTTCTTGGTAGATCTCTTGTGTCTTGGTCTTCCAAGAAACAAAACTCAGTATCCTTATCCACCGCCGAAGCGGAATACATTGCCGCCGGTTCATGTTGTGCTCAATTACTTTGGATGACCCAAACTCTTAAATTATGGCATATATGTGAAACATGTTCCTTTGCTTTGTGACAATGAAAGTGCTATTAAGATTGCTCACAACCTTGTGCAACATTCTCGAACTAAGCATATTGAAGTTCGTCATCATTTCATTCGAGATCATGTTGCTAAAGGGGATATTGATCTTAAGCATCTTCGTACCGATAAGCAATTGGCGGATATATTCACCAAGCCACTTGATGAGAAAGCATTTGCCGGTTGAGAGGTGAATTGAACATCATTGATGCTTCAAACTTGGAGTAGGAACTCCATTTGGATACATGCAAGGCATGAGCCTTTGACTAAACCTTGATATTTCTCTTATGATGATATTCATATGTCTTGGATATACTTGCACCCTTGCATGCTATCAAACCCTTGTAGGTACTTGGATGAATCTGAATCCATGAGATTGCAACTCACTCACATCTTGAGCAATCTCTACATCACCAAGTCTCTACAAAAAGGTGGTTGATGACAAGGAAGCACGAAACCCTTCAACATATCCTTTGACATATTCTATATATCAAACCTCATTTGGTATCAAGTTTCATGATTGTCATTTTGGATACGCAAGTGCTATTCCTTGCAAGACTAACCCATGTAGGTAGATGAACTCCAATTACAAGTGGTGCTCCCAACTTTTGATGAGCTACATCAACCTTGAACATCCCACACAAGTTCAACTACATGATCAAGATCAACACCACCACCCAAGGTATGTTATTCCATCTTAGATAAGCTTTACTCCAAGTCATGGGCCAAAGCAACTCAACAAGATGTGAATACATCAAAATGCTTTAACGAAAAATGGTAACCCCATTTTGAGATTAAACGATGAGTATGACCTATGATCAAGTGATCTCACTTGACTCCTAAGTCAATATACTCTAACATAGGTGACTTTGTCGCCGACCAATTCTAGATGAAGTTCTCTTGTGTTTCTCCGTGCTCTTGCATTTGACTCCTGCATATTTGTTTCCCCTTTCAAAAAAAACTTCATCTAGATTTCTTTTCTTTTTATTTCTGTTCTGCATTCCCTGCATCCAATTCATTGCAAATATTTGTGAGATCTTATTTGCCTAGTGAGCTGAGGTGACAAGTGCTTTCTCTGTGATGAACTCGGTCACACCGATCTGTTGCTTTCGGTCCAACCGAATCCTTTCGGTGCAACCGAAGCACACAACTCGGTGCCACCGATTTCACTGCAGACAAAACAACTTGCCACTTGATCCTGCATTCCTTTTTTTCTCCAGCTCCACTCAATGATTCTTGTCCTCTACCAGCATCACATTAAACATGTTGCTTTGCTCTGTGACTCAAGGACCAAAGCCATTTGTAACAAAAATCCAGAAGAGCCCTTCTTGGAAATTGATGTCAAAGAGGGATAGAGAGATCACATCAAAGCTTAATCACTTTGACAGGGGGAGAGAGTTCTTCAACAGGGAGAAAGAGGAATCACATCAAAGTCCCTAGATGCTTGGTGTTCAAGAGGAGAGAAGTCACATGTCTTTAAGAGGGGAAAGACATGTTCATATTTGGTTGTTTGCATTTGCTCTGATTTTCTTTACTTTTCTTTGCTCTGATTTTCTGTTCCCTATCTTCTCCCAGTATCCCATGCAAGATTCAGGGGGAGCAAGACATCTAAGGGAAGGAAATCTTCGAATTCATTGCATATCTTTACCTTTGGGGACATGTTTATATCTAAGAGTATCCAGTGCTCACACTCTACAGGTCATCCCAATCTTGGTACTCTTGTGGTCCTTTTTGTTTGCTCTGGCTAGTAGATGTATCTGTATTATCTAACCTTGTTTACTTAGGTTCATCCCTTTCTAAGCCAACTCAAGACCACAAGGTAAGTATATGCATCACACTCATGTGCATGAGGATTTCTTGCTGATGTACGTACTGTTTGCAAAAAGGACTCATGAGCATGAAGGTACATTTCCTATATTCACATCTTTTGCTCTGATGCATATAGCCAAGATACATGTAACTCATTGCTTGCTCTGTCATGATTATGCACTCATATGCTCTTATGTTCCATATTCACATCATTGCATACATATAGGGGGAGCTTGTGCATGTTACATGTCTTTCCAAAGCTTTACTTGTTATTCTCTATATCTTTATCTAAAGCTTTGATGTATGTTGTCATCAATTACCAAAAAGGGGAGATTGAAAGCACAAGTGCTCCCTGGGTGATTTTGGTAATTAATGTCAACATATCTCTTATTGGACTAATACTTTCATTGAGTATATTTCAGATAAGTCCAACAGTGGAGTGGCATGGACAAGAGGATGTGGAACCCCTTCAAGATGATAAGGACAAAGGATTGGCTCAAGCTCAAATCTCAGGACTCTACATTTTTTATTTTAGTGATCCAAGATCACATTGAGTCCATAGGAAAAGCCAATACTATTAAGAGGGGATGAGGTGTTGCTTAATGGCTTGCTTGCTCAAAGTGCTTAGTGATATGCTCCAAAGCCCTCAACCACTTTCTCACATCCACATATGTCCCAAACCAAAAGTCAAACTCGGCCCCACCAAAACTTTCTATCCGGCGCCACCGAGTTCTCTTGACATAGCTACTACCAGAAACCCTAATCAATTCGGTCTCATCGATGGGATCTCGGTCTCACCGAGATGGGCTTGCAAACTCTCTGTTGCCTATTGCATTAATTTCGGTCTCACCGAAATATGAAATCTGTACCACCGAGTTTGCTCGGCCAACTCTCTATTGTGCTTATTACCCAAATCGGTCGCACCGAGTTTGTGTAATCAGTCCAACCGAGATAAGGCTTTACCCTAACCCTAGCACATCGGTCCCACCGAGTTGATCATGTCGGTCCCACCAAATATCCTAACGTTCACATTTTGAACTAAATCGGTATGACCGAGTTTTCTAATTCGGTCACACCGAGTTTGGTGATTTGTGTGTAACAGTTAGATTTTGTGTGGAGGCTATATATACCCCTCCACTCACTCTTCATTCATGGAGAGAGCCATGAGAACGTGCCTACATTTCCATTACCCATTTTCTGAGAGAGAGCCACCTACTCATGTGTTGAGACCAAGATATTCCAATCCAACCATATGAATCTCGATATCTAGCCTTCCCCAAGTTGCTTTCCACTCAAATCATCTTTCCACCAAATCCAATCCTATGAGAGTGAGTTGAGTGTTGGGGAGACTATCATTTGAAGCACAAGATCAAGGAGTTCATCATCAACACACCATCTATTACCTCTCGGAGAGTGGTGTCTCCTAGATTGGTTAGGTGTCACTTGGGAGCCTCCGTCAAGATTGTGGAGTTGAACCAAGGAGTTTGTACGGGCAAGGAGATCGCCTATTTCGTGAAGATCTACCCTAGTGAGGCAAGTCCTTCGTGGGCGATGGCCATGGTGGGATAGACAAGGTTGCTTCTTCATGGACCCTTCGTGGGTGGATCCCTCCGTTGGACTCGAGCAACCATTACCCTTCGTGGGTTGAAGTCTCCATCAACGTGGATGGACGATAGGACCACCTATTGGAACCATGACAAAAACATACGTGTCTCCAATTGCGTTTGCACACTTCAACCCCATCCTTTTACATTCTTGCAAGTTGCATGCTTTACTTTCTGCTGCTCATATACTCTTTGCATGCTTGCTTGATATGTATTGTGAATGTTTGAACTTGTGCTAAAACTCCACTTCAACTTAAAGAATTTAAAAACTGCAACTTTTCTTGCTAAGAGTCTATTCACCCCCCTCTAGACACCTCTTCTCGATCCTTTCAGAGTGACAAATCCTAATCTTGATATATGCCAACTCAACAAACACCATCGAAGACACCTGTAGAGCATATTTATAATCACCCAGTTACGTTGTAACCTTTGATAGCACACTAAGTGTTCCTCCGGTATTCGGGAGTTGCATAATCTCATAGTCAGAGGAACATGTATAAGTCATGATGAAAGCAATAGCAACAAACTAAACAATCATAGTGCTAAGCTAACGGATGGGTCTTGTCCATCACATCATTCTCCAATGATGTGATCCCGTTCATCAAATGACAACACATGTCTATGGCTAGGAAACGTAACCATTTTTGATAAACAAGCTAGTCAAGTAGAGGCATACTAGGGACACTCTATTTGTCTATGTATTCACACATGTACTAATTTTCTGGTTAATACAATTCTAGAATGAATAATAAACATTTATCATGATATAAGGAAATGTAAATAACAACTTTATTATTGCCTCTAGGGCACATTTCCTTCAGTCTCCCACTTGCACTAGATTCAATAATCTAGATTACATAGTAATGATTCTAGCACCCATGGAGTCTTGGTGTTGATCATGTTTTGCTCGTGAGAGAGGTTTAGTCAACGGGTCTGCAACATTCAGATCCGTATGTATCTTGCAAATCTCTATGTCCCCTTCCGACACTTGATGACGGATGGAATTGAAGCGTCTCTTAATGTGCTTGGTCTTCTTGTGAAATCTGGATTCCTTTGCCAAGGCAATTGCACCAGTATTGTCACAAAAGATTTTCATTGGACCCGATGCACTAGGTATGACACCTAGATCGGATATGAACTCCTTCATCCACACTCCTTCATTTGCTGCTTCTGAAGTAGCTATGTACTCCGCTTCACACGTAGATCCCGCCACGACGCTCTGTTTGGAACCGCACCAACTGACAGCTCCACCATTCAATATAGATACGTATCCGGTTTGTGACTTAGAGTCATCCGGATCAGTGTGAAAGCTTGCATCGACGTAACCATTTACAACGAGCTCTTTGTCACCTCCATAAATGAGAAACATATCCTTAGTCCTTTACAGGTATTTCAGGATGTTCTTGACCGCAGTTCAGTGATCCACTCCTGGATTACTTTGGTACCTCCCTACTATACTTATAGCAAGGTGCACATCAGGTCTGGTACACAGCATTGCATACATGATAGAAACTATGGCTGAGGCATAGGGAATGACTTTCATTTCTCTCTATCTTCTACAGTGGTCGGGCATTGAGTCTCACTCAACTTCACACCTTGTAATACAGGCAAGAACCCTTTCTTTGACTGATCCATTTTCAACTTCTTCGAAATCTTATCAAGGTATGTGCTTTGTGAAAGTCCAATTAAGCGTCTTGATCTATCTCTATAGATCTTGATACCCAATATGTAAGCAGCTTCACCGATGTCTTTCATAGAAAAACTTCTATTCAAGTATCCTTTTATGCTATCCAAAAATTCTATATCATTTTCAGTCAGCAATATGTCATCCACATATAATATTAGAAATGCTACAGAGCTCCCACTCACTTTCTTGTAAATACAGGCTTCTCCAAAAGTCTGGATAAAACCATATGCTTTGATCACACTATCAAAATGTTTATTCCAACTCCGAGAGTCTTGCACCAGTCCATAAATGGATCGCTAGAGCTTGCACACTTTGTTAGCACCCTTTGGATCGACAAAACCTTCTGGTTGCATCATATACAACTCTTCTTCCAGAAATCCATTCAAGAATGCAGTTTTGACATCCATTTGCCAAATTTCATAATCATAAAATGCGACAATTGCTAACATGATTCGGACAGACTTAAGCATCGCTACGGGTGAGAAGGTCTCATCGCAGTCAACTCCTTGAACTTGTCGAAAACCTTTCGCAACAAGTCAAGCTTTGTAGACAGTAATATTACCGTTAACGTCAGTCTTCTTCTTGAAGATCCATTTATTCTCTATGGATTGCCGATCATCGGGCAAGTCAACCAAAGTCCACACTTTGTTCTCATACATGGATCTCATCTCAGATTTCATGTCCTCAAGCCATTTCGCGGAATCTAGGCTCATCATCGCTTCCTCATAGTTCGTAGGTTCATCATGGTCAAGTAACATGACGTCCAGAACCGGGTTGCTATACCACTCTGGTGCGAATCTTATTCTGGTTGACCTACGAGGTTCGGTAGTAACTTGATCAGAAGCTTCATGATCATCATCATTAGCTTCCTCACTAATTGGTGTGGGAATCACTAGAACTGATTTTTGTGATGAACTACTTTCCAATGAGGGAGCAGGTACAATTACCTCATCAAGTTCTACTTTCCTCCCACTCACTTCTTTCAAGAGAAACTCCTTCTCTAGAAAGGATCCATTCTTAGCAACAAAAATCTTGCCTTCAGATCTATGATAGAAGGTGTACCCAATAGTTTCCTTTGGGTATCCTATGAAGACACATTTCTCCGATTTGGGTTCGAGCTTATCAGGTTGAAGCTTTTTCACATAAGCATCGCAACCCCAAACTTTAAGAAACGACAACTTGGGTTTCTTGCCAAACCACAGTTCATATGGTGTCGTCCCAACGGATTTAGATGGTGCCCTATTTAACGTGGATGCAGTTGTCTCTAAAGCATAACCCCAAAACGATAGCGGTAAATCAGTAAGAGACATCATAGATCGCACCATATCTAATAAAGTGTAGTTACGATGTTCGGACACACCATTACGTTGTGGTGTTCCGGGTGGCGTGAGTTGGGAAACTATTCCGCATTGTTTCAAATGAAGACCAAACTCGTAACTCAAATATTCACCTCCATGGTCAGATTGTAGAAACTTTATTTTCTTGTTACGATGATTTTCCACTTCACTCTGAAATTCTTTGAACTTTTCAAATGTTTCAGACTTATGTTTCATTAAGTTGATATACCCATATCTGTTCAAATCATCTATGAAGGTTAGAAAATAACGATACCCGCTGAGAGCATCAACACTCATCGGACCGCATACATCAGTATGTATTATTTCCAATAAGTCTGTTGCTCGCTCCATTGTTTCGGAGTACGGAGTTTTAGTCATCTTGCCCATGAGGCATGGTTCGCAAGCATCAAGTGATTCATAATCAAGTGATCCCAAAAGCCCATCAGCATGGAGTTTCTTCATGTGCTTTGCACCAATATGACCTAAACGGCAGTGCCACAAATAAGTTGCACTATCATTATTGAACTTATATCTTTTGGCTTCAATACTATGAATATGTGTATCACTACCATTGAGATTTAGTAAAAATAGATCACTCATCAAGGGTGCATGACCATAAAAGATATTACTCGTATAAATAGAACAACCATTATTCTCTGATTTAAATGAATAACCGTCTCGCATCAAACAAGATCCAGATATAATGTTCATGCTTAACGCTGGCACCAAATAACAATTATTCAGGTCTAAACCTAATCCCGAAGGTAGATGTAGAGGTAGCATGCCGACGGCGATCACATCGACTTTGGAACCATTTCCCACGCGCATCGTCACCTCGTCCTTAGCCAATCTTTGCTTAATCCATAGCCCCTGTTTCGAGTTGCAAATATGAGCAACAGAACCAGCATCAAATACCCAGGCGCTACTGTGAGCATTAGTTAAGTACACATCAATAACGTGTATATCAAATATACCTTTCACTTTGCCATCCTTCTTATCCGCCAAATACTTTGGGAAGTTCCGCTTCCAGTGACTAGTCCTTTGCAGTACAAGCACTCAGTCTCACGCTTAGGCCCAGACTTGGGCTTCTTCACTTGAGCAGCAACTTGCTTGCCATTCTTCTTGAAGTTCCCCTTCTTCCCTTTGCCCTTCTTCTTGAAACTAGTGGTCTTGTTTACCATCAACACTTGATGCTCCTTCTTGATTTCTACCTCCGTAGCCTTTAGCATCACGAAGAGCTCGGGAATTGTCTTATCCATCCCTTGCATATTATAGTTCATCACGAAGCTTTTGTAGCTTGGTGGTAGTGATTGAAGAACTCTGTCAATGACACTATCAACCATAAGATTAACTCCCAGTTGAGTCAAGTGATTGTGGTACCCATACATTCTGAGTATATGCTCATAGACAAAACTATTCTCCTCCATTTTGCAGCTATAGAACTTATTGGAGACTTCATATTTCTCAATCCGGGCATTTGCTTGAAATATTAACTTCAACTCCTGGAACATCTTATATGCTCCATGACATTCAAAACATCGTTGAAGTTCCGGTTCTAAGTCGTAAAGCATGGCACACTGAACTATCGAGTAGTCATCAACTTTGCTCTGCCAGGCGTTCACAACGTCTGGTGTTGCTCTTGCAGTGGGTCTTGCACCTAGCGGTGCTTCCAGGATGTAATTCTTTTGTGCATCAATGAGGATAATCCTCAAGTTAGGACCCAGTCTATGTAGTTGCTACCATCATCTTTCAACTTAGCTTTCTCTAGGAACGCATTAAAATTCAATGGAACAGTAGCATGGGCCATTTATCTACAACAACATAGACATGCAAAATACTATCAGGTACTAAGTTCATGATAAATTAAAGTTCAATTAATCATATTACTTAAGAACTCCCACTTAGATAGACATCCCTCTAATCATCTAAGTGATCGCGTGATCCAAATCAACTAAACCATGTCCGATCATCACGTAAGATGGAGTAGCTTTCAATGGTGAACATCACTATGTGGATCATATCTACTATATGATTCACGCTCGACCTTTCAGTCTCAGTGTTCCGAGGCCATGTCTGCATATGCTAGGCTCGTCAAGTTTAACCCAAGTATTCTACATGTGCAAAACTGGCTTGCACCCGTTGTATGTGAACGTAGAGCTTATCACACCTGATCATCACGTGGTGTCTCGGCACGACGAAGTGTAACAACGGTGCATACTCAGGGAGAACACTTTGCTATGTCTTGAGCTTGCGTTGGTTTTCCTTGAAGAGGAAAGGGTGATGCAGCAATAGTAGCGTAAGTATTTCCCTCGGTTTTTGAGAACCAAGGTATCAATCCAATAGGAGGCTCCTCAAAAGTCCCACACACCTACACAAACAAACAAAGAACTCGCAACCAATGCAATAAAGGGGTTGTCAATCCCTTCACGGCCACTTGCAAAAGTGAGATCTGATAGAGATAGTATGATAAGATAAATATATTTTTGGTATTTTATAATATAGATGCAAAAAGTAAAGATGCAAATAAAAGTAGATTGAAAGCTTATATGATAAAAGATAGACCCCGGGGCCATAGGTTTCACTAGTGGCTTCTCTCAAGATAGCATAAGTATTACGGTGGGTGAACAAATTACTGTCGAGCAATTGATAGAAAAGCGAATAATTATGAGATTATCTAGGCATGATCATGTATATAGGCATCACGTCCGCGACAAGTAGACCGACTCCTGCCTGCATCTACTACTATTACTCCACACATCGACCGCTATCCAGCATGCATCTAGAGTATTAAGTTCATAAGAACAGAGTAACGCATTAAGAAAGATGACATGATGTAGAGGGATAAACTCAAGCAATATGATATAAACCCCATCTTTTTATCCTCGATGGCAACAATACAATACGTGCCTTGCAACCCTTTCTGTCACTGGGTAAGGACACCGCAAGATTGAACCCAAAGCTAAGCACTTCTCCCATGGCAAGAAAGATCAATCTAGTAGGCCAAACCAAACTGATAATTCGAAGAGACTTGCAAAGATAACTCAATCATACATAAAAGAATTCAGAGAAGATTCAAATATTTCTCATAGATAAACTTGATCATAAACCTACAATTCATCGGATCTCGACAAACACACCACAAAAAGAGTTTACATCGAATAGATCTCCACAAGAGAGGGGGAGAACATTGTATTGAGATCCAAAAAGAGAGAAGAAGCCATCTAGCTAATAACTATGGACCCGAAGGTTTGTGGTAAACTACTCACAACTCATCGGAGGGGCTATGGTGTTGATGTAGAAGCCCTCCATGGTCGATTCCCCCTCCGGCGGAGCGCCGGCGAAGGCTCCAAGATGGGATCTCGTGGATACAGAAGGTTACGGTGGTGGAAATTGTGTTTCGTTGGCTCCCTGGAAGTTTTCGGGGTACGTAGATATATATAGGAGGAAGAAGTACGTCGGGTGTCGCCTGTGGGGCCTAGGAGATAGGCGGCGCGCCCATAGGGGGTGGGCGCGCCCTCCTGTCTCCTGGCTGCCTTGCAAGCTTCTTGACTTGCACTCCAAGTTCTCCGGATCATGTTCGTTCCAAAAATCACGCTCCCGAAGGTTTCATTCCGTTTGGACTCTGTTTGATATTCCTTTTCTTCGAAATACTGAAATAGGCAAAAAAACAGCAATACGGGCTGGGCCTCCGGTTAGTAGGTTAGTTCCAAAAATTATATAAATGTGTAAAATAAAGCCCATAAACATCCAAAAGGGGTAATATAATAACATGGAACAATCAAAAATTATAGATACGTTGGAGACGTATCAAGCATCCCCAAGCTTAATTCCTGGTCGTCCTCGAGTAGGTCAATGATAAAAACAGAATTTTTGATGTGGAATGCTACCTAGCAGAATTCTCAATGTAATTTTCTTTATTGTGGCATGAATGTTCAGAACCAAATGATTCAAAATAAAAGTTCATATTGATAAAAGAAATAGTAAAACTTCAAGCATACTAATCAAAGCAATCATGTCTTCTCAAAATAACATGGCTAAAGTAAGTTCATCCCTACAAAATCATATAGTTAGGCTATGCTTCATTTTCGTCACACAAAGATATTCCCAAATTCTACACCCCCGATGACAAGCCAAGCAATTGTTTCGTACTTAAATAATCTCAAACTTTTTCAACTTTCACGCAATACATGAGCGTGAGCCATGGATATAACACTATGGGTGGAATAGAATATGATGATGGGGATTGTGTGGAGAAGACAAAAAAAGAAAGTCTCACATTGACGAGGATAATCAACGGGCTATGGAGATGCCCATCAATTGATGTCAACATGAGGAGTAGGGATTGCCATGCAACGGATGCACTAGAGCTATAAATGAATGCTCAACAAAAGAAAATTAGTGTGTGTGCATCCAACTTGCGTGCTCACGAAGACCTAGGGCATTTGAGGAAGCCCATCGTAGGAATAACAAGCCAGGTTCTATAATGAAAAATTCCCACTAGTATATGAAAGTGACAACATATGAGACTCTCTATATGAAAAACATGGTGCTACTTTGAAGCACAAGATATGAGACTCACTACATGAAGAACAAGGTGCTACTTTGAAGCACAAGTGTGGAAAAAGAGATAGTAACATTGCCCCTTTTATTTATTTTCTTTTTTTCTTTTTTTCTTTTTTTTCTTTTTCTTTTTTCTTTGGCCTTTTTTTGGCCTTTCTCTTTTTTTGGGCAATGCTCTAATAATGATGATCATCACACTTTTATTGATTACAACACATGAATTACAACTCGAAACTAGAACAAGATATGACTCTATATGAATGCCTCTGGTGGTGTACCGGTATGGTGCAATGAATCAAGAGTGACATGTATGAAAAATTATGCATGGTGGCTTTGCCACAAATACGATGTCAACTACATGATCATGCAATGGCAATAAGACAAAAGTATTGTATGTCATGATGATGATGAACGGAACGGTGGAAAGTTGCATGGCAATATATCTCGGAATGGCTATGGAAATGCCATAATAGGTAGGTATGGTGGCTGTTTTGAGGAAGATATAAGGAGGTTTATGTGTGATAGAGCGTATCATATCACGGGGTTTGGATGCACCGGCGAAGTTTGCACCAACTCTCAAGGTGAGAAAGGGCAATGCACGGTACCGAAGAGGCTAGCAATGGTGGAAAGGTAAAAGTGCGTATAATCCATGGACTCAACATTAGTCAAAAGAACTCATATACTTATTGCAAAAATTTAGAAGTCATCAAAAATCAAGCACTACGCGCATGCTCCTAGAGGGATAGATTGGTAGGAAAAGACCATCGCTCGTCCCCGACCGCCACTCATAAGGATGCACAAGCCAGGTACACTTCATGTTTCAAATTTGTTACACAACTTTAACCATACGTGCATGCTACGGGACTTGCTAACTTCAACACAAGCATTCTTTAAATTCATAATCACCCAACTAGCATGACTTTAATATCACTACCTCCATATCTCAAAACAATTATCAAGTATCAAATTGATCATAGCGTCCAATTCACTTCCTATGATAGTTTTTATTATACCCAACTTGGATGCCTACCATTCTAGGACCAATTTTATAACCATAGCAAATACCATGCTGTTCTAAAAGACTCTCAAAATAATATAAGTGAAGCATGAGAGACTAGCAATTTCTACAAAATTAAGCCACCGCCGTGCTCTAAAAGATATAAGTGAAGCACTAGAGCAAAAACTATCAAGCTCAAAAGATATAAGTGAAGCGCATAGCATATTCTAATAAATTCTAATCAAGTAGGCTTCTCCCAAAAGGTGTTTACATCAAGGACTATTGTGGTAAACTAAAAAGCAAAGATTAATATAATACACAACGCTCCAAGCAAAACACATATCATGTGGCGAATAAAAATATAGCTCCAAGTAAAGTTACCAATGAACGAAGACGAAAGAGGGGATGCCTTCCCGGGGCATCCCCAAGCTTAGGATTTTGGCTATTCTTGAATATCTTGGGGTGCCATGGGCATCCCCAATCTTAGGCTCTTGCCACTCCTTATTCCATAGTCCATCAAAGCTTTACCCAAAACTTGAAAACTTCACAACACAAAACTCAACAGGAAATCTTATAAGCTCCGTTAGTGAAAGAAAACAAAACCACCACATAATGTACTGTAATGAACTCATTCTTTATTTATTTTGGTGTTAAACCTACTGTATTCCAACTTCTCTATGGTTTATAAACTATTTTACTAGCCATAGATGCATCAAAATAAGCAAACAACACACGAAAAACAGAATCTGGCAAAAACAGAACAGTCTGTAGCAATCTGTAACTAACGCAAACTTCTAGAACTCTAAAAATCCTACCAAAATAGGACGTCCTGGACATTTTTTTATTGATCATCAGCAAAAAGAATAAACGCAAAAGCACGTTTCTGTGATTTAACAAAACTAATTTCATGCGTGCAAAGTTTCTGTTTTTCAGCAGAATCAAATTAACTATCATCATAGGTTATCCTATAGGTTCTACTTGGCACAAACACTAATTAAAACATAAAAACACATCTAAACAGAAGGTAGATGCAAAAATTATTACTAAACAGGAACAAAAACAAAAAACACAAATAAAATTGGGTTGCCTCCCAACTAGCGCTATCGTTTAATGCCCCTAGCTAGGCATAAAAGCGAAGATAAATCTAAGTAGTGCCATAATAATAAGATAGATCTTGAAAACTCATCTCATATTCTCTACGTTCGGCAGCCAGTTTTCTTTGAGGCAAGCAAAAGTAATCAAAAGGGCTAAATTTAAAGGGACAAAAGTCCACAAGATCAATCTCAGGAGGAACGGGTTCCTCCTTTGGCCCTTCATAATGCACAACTAATTCATCACTAAAAGCATTCTTTTGGCAAAATCTTGTGAGCCTATACTCAAGAGAGTATCCTAGCTCATTATTTCGAAGAGCAAAATCATTATTAAGTTCGGAAATTCTATCAACCAAGACATTGGTAGGAACCTTTTTTTAAGGTTTTCATTGAAAGCAACATAGTCCGAAGATTGAAAACGCCTAATTTCCTCTCGATCAAAGAGGACCGCCTCTATGGGAGGACGACCGGCGTCCACCCTATAGTGCGCAAAGATTTCTTTGGCCTCTCTTATTATAAATCTAAACTCATGAGCCAAAAAGATAGTAATAGCGCGTTTAACAGAAGAATGCTCAATATTGGAAAATTCTAGAAAAATTCTTTGTATGCAAGGATGAATATGCATAAATTGTCTTTCAAGTTCAACTACAAGCATAGTGATAGCATCCGCAAAACTACTAGTTCTATGAAGAATAGAACCACCCATGGAAGGTAAAGCACCGACACAAGTAAAGAAATCTTGAATAACACCTTTTCCAATAATGTTACCACTACCGATTCAAACTTTTTAGTATGCAAGATAGGGGGTTCTTCAGCCGGAGCTTCAGAATTTTCCATGTTATCATTATTGTCCATATCGATGATAATCTCCCCATTTTCAGACATAACGGCAAACAAAAGCAAGGGGGAACAAAGCAAGCGAAAGAGAGGAGAAGATTGGGAAAGAGAGGGCAAATAAAACGACAAGGGTGAAGTGGGGGAGAGGAAAACGAGAGGCGAATGGCAAATAATGTAAATGCGAGGGAGATGAGTTTGTGACGGGTACTTGGTATGTCTTGACTTGAGCGAAGACCTCCCCGGCAACGGCGACAGAAATCCTTCTTGCTACGTCTTGAGCTTGCGTTGGTTTTCCTTGAAGAGGAAAGGGTGATGCAGCAATAGTAGTGTAAGTATTTCCCTCAGTTTTTGAGAACCAAGGTATCAATCCAGTAGGAGGCTCCTCAAAAGTCCCACGCACCTACACAAACAAACAAAGAACTCGCAACCAACGCAATAAAGGGGTTGTCAATCCCTTCACGTTCACTTGCGAAAGTGAGATCTGATAGAGATAGTATGATAAGATAAATATATTTTTGGTATTTTATAATATAGATGCAAAAAGTAAAGATGCAAATAAAAGTAGATTGAAAGCTTATATGATAAAAGATAGACCCGGGGGCCATAGGTTTCACTAGTGGCTTCTCTCAAGATAGCATAAGTATTACGGTGGGTGAACAAATTACTGTCGAGCAATTGATAGAAAAGCGAATAATTATGAGATTATCTAGGCATGATCATGTATATAGGCATCACGTCCGCGACAAGTAGACCGACTCCTGCCTGCATCTACTACTATTACTCCACACATCGACCGCTATCCAGCATGCATCTAGAGTATTAAGTTCATAAGAACAGAGTAACGCATTAAGAAAGATGACATGATGTAGAGGGATAAACTCAAGCAATATGATATAAACCCCATCTTTTTATCCTCGATGGCAACAATACAATACGTGCCTTGCAACCCTTTCTGTCACTGGGTAAGGACACCGCAAGATTGAACCCAAAGCTAAGCACTTCTCCCATGGCAAGAAAGATCAATCTAGTAGGCCAAACCAAACTGATAATTCGAAGAGACTTGCAAAGATAACTCAATCATACATAAAAGAATTCAGAGAAGATTCAAATATTTCTCATAGATAAACTTGATCATCAACCCAAAATTCATCGGATCTCGACAAACACACCGCAAAAAGAGTTTACATCGAATAGATCTCCACAAGAGAGGGGGAGAACATTGTATTGAGATCCAAAAAGAGAGAACAAGCCATCTAGCTAATAACTATGGACCCGAAGGTCTGTGGTAAACTACTCACAACTCATCGGAGGGGCTATGGTGTTGATGTAGAAGCCCTCCGTGGTCGATTCCCCCTCCTTTGGAGCACTGGCGAAGGCTCCAAGATGGGATCTCGCGGATACAGAAGGTTATGGTGGTGTAAATTGTGTTTCGTTGGCTCCCTGGATGTTTTCGGGGTACGTAGGTATATATAGGAGGAAGAAGTACGTCGGTTGCCGCCTGTGGGGCCCAGGAGATAGGGGCGCGCCCAGAGGGGGTGGGCACGCCCTCCTGTCTCCTGGCCGCCTCGCAAGCTTCTTGACTTGCACTCCAAGTTCTCCGGATCATGTTCGTTCCAAAAATCACGCTCCCGAAGGTTTCATTCCGTTTGGACTCCGTTTGATATTCCTTTTCTTCGAAATACTGAAATAGGCAAAAAACAGCAATACGGGCTGGGCCTCCGGTTAGTAGGTTAGTCCCAAAAATGATATAAATGTGTAAAATAAAGCCCATAAACATCCAAAAGGGGTAATATAATAGCATGGAACAATCAAAAATTATAGATACATTGGAGACGTATCACACTTATACCTTGAAATTTAGTGAGAGATCATCTTATAATGCTACCACCGTACTAAGCAAAATAAGATGCATAAAGTATAAACATCACATGCAATCAATATAAGTGATATGATATGGCCATCATCATCTTGTGCCTTTGATCTCCATCTCCAAAGCACCGTCATGATCACCATCATCACCGGCTTGACACCTTGATCTCCATCGAAGCATCATTGTCGTCTCGCCGACTATTGCTTCTACTACTATCACTATCGCTTAGTGATAAAGTAAAGCAATTACATGGCAAATGCATTTCATACAATAAAGCGAC
Source organism: Triticum aestivum (assembly GCF_018294505.1). Lineage (NCBI taxonomy): Eukaryota > Viridiplantae > Streptophyta > Magnoliopsida > Poales > Poaceae > Triticum > Triticum aestivum. The sequence continues at coordinate 115,030,309 of NC_057807.1, read as the reverse complement.
AACCATATGGCTCCTGCCAGTTGCCAATAACTGTTACAAAACATGATCATCTCATACAACAATTTATATATCATCACGTCTTGACCATATCACATCACAGCAAGCCCTGCAAAAACAAGTTAGACGTCCTCTACTTTGTTGTTGCAAGTTTTACGTGGCTGCTATGGGCTTAGCAAGAACCGTTCTTACCTACGCATCAAAACCACAACAATTTTTCGTCAAGTGTGTTGTTTTAACCTTCAACAAGGACCGGGCGTAGTCACACTCGATTCAACTAAAGTTGGAGGAACAGACACCCACTAGCCACCTGTGTGCAAAGCACGGTGGTAGAACCAGTCTCATGAACGTGGTCATGTAATCTCGGTCTGGGCCGCTTCATCCAACAATACCGCTGAATCAAAGTATGACATGCTGGTAAGTAGTATGACTATTATCGCCCACAACTCTTCGTGTTCTACTCGTGCATATAACATCTACGCATAGACCTGGCTCGGATGCCACTGTTGGGGAGCGTAGTATTTCAAAAAAAAATCCTACGATCACGTAAGATCAATCTAGGAGAAGCATAGCAACGAGCGGGGAGAGTGTGTCCACTTACCCTCGTAGACCGAAAGTGGAAGCGTTTAGTAACACGGTTGATGTAGTCGAACATCTTCGCGATCCAACCGATCAAGTACCAAACGCACGGCACCTCCGCGATCTGCACACGTTCAGCTCGGTGACGTCCCTCGAACTCTAGATCCAGCTGAAGCCGAGGGAGAGTTTCGTCAGCACGACCGCATGGTGACGGTGATGATGAAGTTACCGACGCAGGGTTTTGCCTAAGCACTACGACAATATGACCGAGGTGGGAAATTGTGGAGGGGGCACCGCACACGGCTAAGAAATCAAATTGTGTGTTTATGGGGTGCCCCCCTCCCCCGTATATAAAGGAGCGGAGGAGGGGGTCGCCCGGCCTCATGGGGTGTGCCCCAAGGGGGGAATCCTACTCCTACTAGGAGTAGGTTCCCCCTTTTCCTAGTCCAACTAGGAGGGGAAGGAAAGAGGAAGAGGGAGAGAAGGAAAGCCCCCCCCATTCGGATTGGGCTTGGGGGGGGGGCTCCTCCACTTGGCCGCCTCCTCCTCTCTTCCACTAGGGCCCATGAAGGCCAGATAACCCCCCCCCCCCTGGGGGGGGGTGGTAACCCCCTGGTACTCCGAAAAATGCCCGAACCTATCCGAAACCTTTCCGGTGTCCAAACATAACCTTCCAATATATTAATCTTTATGTCTCGACCATTTCGAGACTCCTCGTCATGTCCATGATTTCATCCGGGACTCCGAACTACCTTCGGTACATCAAAAAACATAAACTCATAATACCGATCGTCATCGAACGTTAAGCATGCGGACCCTACGGGTTCGAGAACTATGTAGACATGACCGAGACTCATCTCCGGTCAATAACCAATAGCGGAACCTGGATGCTCATATTGGCTCCCACATATTCTACGAAGATCTTTATCGGTCAAACCGCCTAACAACATACGTTGTTCCCTTTGTTGTCGTATGTTACTTGCCCGAGATTCGACAGTCGGTATCACTATACCTAGTTCAATCTCGTTACTGGCAAGTCTATTTACTCGTTCCTTAATGGATCATCCTGCAACTAACTTATTAGTCACATTATTTGCAAGGCTTATTGTGATGTGCATTACCGATAGGGCCCAGAGATACCTCTCCGACAATCGGAATGACAAATCCTAATCTCGATATATGCCAACTCAACAAACACCATCGGAGACACCTGTAGAGCATCTTTATAATCACCCAGTTACGTTGTGATGTTTTATATCACACTAAGTGCTCCTCCGGTATTCGGGAGTTTCATACTCTCATAGTCAGAGGAACATGTATAAGTCATGATGAAAGCAATAGCAACAAACTAAACGATCATAGTGCTAAGCTAATGGATGGGTCTGATACGTCTCCAACATATCTATAATTTTTTATTGCTCCATGCTACTTTATCTATTGTTTTGGAATATAATGGGCTTTATTTTCCACTTTTATATTATTTTTTGGGACTAACCTATTAACCAGAGGCCCAGCCCAGAATTGTTGTTTTTTGCCTTTTTCAGTATTTCGAAGAAACAGAATATCAAACGGAGTCCAAACAGAATGAAACCTTCGGGAATGTGATCTTCTCACCGAACGTGATCCAGGAGACTTGGAACCTACTCCAAGAAGCGCCAGAGGCGGTCACGAGGGTGGAGGGAGCCCCCCTGGGCGCACGCCCCTGCCTCGTGGGCCCCCTGACGCTCCACCGACGTACTCCTTCCTCCTATATATACCTACGTACCCCCAAACGATCAGATGAGGAGCCAAAAACCTAATTCCACCGCCGCAACCTTCTGTATCCACGAGATCCCATCTTGGGGCCTGTTCCGGAGCTCCGCCGGAGGGGGCATCCACCATGGAGGGCTTCTACATCAACACCATAGCCCCTCCGATGAAGTGTGAGTAGTTTACTTCAGACCTTCGGGTCCATAGCTAGTAGCTAGATGGCTTCTTCTCTCTTTTTGGATCTCAATACAATGTTCTCCCTCTCTCTTGTGGAGATCTATTTGATGTAATCTTCTTTTTGCGGTGTGTTTGTTGAGACCGATGAATTGTGGGTTTATGATCCAGTATTATCTATGGAAAATATTTGATTCTTCTCTGAATTCTTTTATGTATGTTTGAGTTATCTTTGCAAGTCTCTTCGAATTATCTTTTTGGTTTGGCCAACTAGATTGGTAGTTCTTACAATGGGAGAAGTGCATGGCTTTGGGTTCAATCTTGCGGTGTCCTTACCCAGTGACAGAAAGGGTTGCAACGCACGTATTGTATTGTTGCCATCGAGGATAACAAGATGGAGTATTTATTATATTGCTTGAATTTATTCCTCTACATCATGTCATCTTGCTTAAGGCGTTACTCTGTTTTTAACTTAATACTCTAGATGCATGCTGGATAGTGGTCGATGAGTGGAGTAATATTAGTAGATGCAGAATCGTTTCGATCTACTTGTCACGGACGTGATGCCTATATACATGATCATACCTAGATAACCTCGTAACTATGCTCAATTCTATCAATTGCTCAACAGTAATTTGTTCACCCACCATAGAATATTTATGCTCTTGAGAGAAGCCACTAGTGAAACCTATGGCCCCCGGGTCTATTCTCATCATATCAATCTCCATCACTTTATTTACTTGCTTTGCTTTTACTTTTTACTTTGCATCTTTATACCAAAATTACCAAAAATATTATCTCTATCAGATCTCACTCTCGTAAGTGACCGTGAAGGGATTGACAACCCCTAATCGCGTTGGTTGCGAGTAGCTATCATTTTGTGCAGGTACGAGGGACTTGCGCGTGACCTCCTACTAGATTGATACCTTGGTTCTCAAAAACTGAGGGGAATACTTACGCTACTGTGCTGCATCATCCTCTCCTCTTCGGGGAAAACCAACGCAAGCTCAAGACGTAGCAAGAAGGATTTCTGGCGCCGTTGCTGGGGAGGCTTACGCAAAAGTCAACATACCAAGTACCCATCACAATCCCTATCTCTCGCATTAAATTATTTGCCATTTGCCTCTCGGTTTCCTCTCCCCCACTTCACCCTTGCCGATTTATTCGCCCTCTCTTTTTCATTCCCTTCTTCCCGTATGTATATTTGTTTGTGTTTCCTTGTGCCTTCTATATGCTTGCATCTTCGCTCGCTGAAAATCTATTGATATGGATCCACTTAAAGTGTTCTACTTGGATCATCTTCGATCCCTATGTTCTCGTGCTGAAACCCCGACTAGCTTAGTTGAGGGCAAATCTTTAGATGAGCATGCTTGTTATGTGTGACACCATATATCTAAAAAAGGGAAACTATTATGGAGTCCAATTGAATGTTTGCAATGCTATGCTTGGAATTTATGTTGGGAATATGATTTTACTTGTTATTCTGAAAACCCTAAAAAACACCTTCCCTACCAATGTGAGTTTATTGATAATGGAATCTTATCTTCTTATGCAAAGGGTGTTTATAGTTACTATGATATTGAACAAATTGAAGAATTTGTTGCTTTTAAGGGTGCTTATGAAGTTGCTTCTTTGATTGAAAAGTATGATATTACTCTCTACGAATCTGAAAATTTTGACATACTTAAATATTGCTATGAAAACTATGCTCATAATGTCTGTGTCAAAGAATTTATTGAGAGAATGACCGCTGCTTTGGAAGGAAATAATGATATGCATGAATCTATAGATAATGATGATTCCGATGATTTGGTTGAAATATCCCTTGATGAACATGATGCTTGCTATTCTTGTGGCCATGATGCCAATATTTATGAAGCTGAATTTGCTATAGTTCCTTATGTTAAACATGAGATCGTTGCTATTGCACCCATACTTGATAATTCCTTTGATGAAAGGCATGATTGCAATGATTTTATTATAAATTCTCTTAATGTCAATTGTGCTAATAATATGCAAAACCCTAAGCTTGGGGATGCTAGTTTTGCTATGTCTACTACTTGTTGCAATGATCATGATTGGGGTGATTCTTCTTTTGATCTTGAAAAATTATTTAAGCCCCATGATGAATATGACATTGATAATAGTATTTGCAATAATATTAAGTGGGTTTGGAAGAGTGTCAACTCTAGATCCCACATATTTGGAGAATACTCGATCTTATGAGATTTTTGATAAAAGTGGGTTTGGAGAGCTCATGACTTTAGTTAATGTTAATCCCACTATTTCGGAAGAGTGTCAACTTTGCATGCATGTGGATCATGTTGAAAATATTTTATATGATAGCTATTTTGTTGAATTTGCTTATGATCCCACATGTTATTATTATGAGAGAGGAAAATATGGTTGTAGAAATTTTCATGATAATAAATTACCTCTCGTTATGTTGAGATTGCTATTGTTTCTTTCCGCTTCCTTGCATATGCTAGATTTTGCTTGCTATGATAATTTGTTTGTCTATAAGATGCCTATGCATAGAAAGTATGTTAGACTTAAGTGTGTTTGTCACATGTTTTATGATGCTCTCTTTGTGCTTCAATTCTTGTCTTTCATGTGAGCATCATTGAAATCTCAATGCCTAGCTAGGGGCGTTAAACGATAGCGCTTGTTGGGAGGCAACCCAATTTTCTTTTTAGTTTTTAGTTTTTTCTTCTGTTTAGGAATAAATAATCCATCTACCTTCTGTTTGGATGTGGTTTTATGTTTTAATTAGTGTTTGTGCTAAGTAGAACCTATAGGACAACCTACGATGATAGTTGATTTGATTCTGCTGAAAAACAGAAACTTTGCACGCACGAATTTAGTTATGATAAATCACAGGAACGTGATTTTGCGTTGATTCTTTTTGCTTCTTATCAATAAACAAATTTTAAAGGACTTCCTATTTTGGTAGAATTTTTAGAGTTCCATAAGTTTGCGTTAGTTACAGATTACTACAGACTGTTCTGTTTTTGACAGATTCTGTTTTGCGTGTGTTGTTTGCTTATTTTGATGAATCTATGGCTAGTAAAATAGTTTATAAACCATAGAGAAGTTGGAATACAGTAGGTTTAACACCAATATAAATAAAGAATGAGTTCATTACAGTACCTTGAAGTAGTCTTTTGTTTTCTTTCTCTAACGGAGCTCACGAGATTTCTGTTGAGTTTTGTGTTGTGAAGTTTTCAAGTTTTGGGTGAATTCTTTTCATGGATTATGGAACAAGGAGTGGCAAGAGCCTAAGCTTGGGGATGCCCATGGAACCCCCAAGATAATCCAAGGACACCAAAAAGTCAAAGCTTGGGGATGCCCCGGAAGGCATCCCCTCTTTCGTCCACTTCCATCGGTAATTTACTTGGAGCTATATTTTTATTCACCAACATGATATGTGTTTTGCTTGGAGCGTCTTGTATTATTTGTGCCTTTTCTTGTTTGTTTACCACAATCATCCTTTCTGTACACACCTTTTGAGAGAGCCATACATGAATTGAAATTTGTTAGAATACTCTATGTGCTTCACTTATATCTTTTGAGCTTGATAGCTTTGCTCATAGTGCTTCACTTATATCTTTTCGAGCGTGATAATTTTTGCTTTAGTGCTTCACATAGATCTTTTAGAGCATGATGGTGGATTTGTTTTAAAGAAACTTGATCTCTAATGCTTCACTTAGATTATTTTGAGAGTCGTTAATAGCATGGTAATTTGCTTAATGTTAATATACTTGGTATTCATGATATGTGAAACTTTCTTTTGAGTGCGTTGAATACTAAGATAAGTTTGATACTTGATAATTGTTTTGAGATATGGAGGTGATAATATCAAAGTCGTGCTAGTTGGGTGATTACGAATTTGAGAAATACTTGTGTTGAAGTTTGCAAGTCCCGTAGCATGCACGTATGGTTAAAGTTGTGTAACAAATTTGAAACATGAAGTGTACCTGGCTTGTGCATCCTTATGAGTGGCGGTCGGGGACAAGCGATGGTCTTTTCCTACCAATCTATCCCCCTAGGAGCATGTGCATAGTACTTGATTTTTGATGACTTCTAAATTTTTGCAATAAGTATATGAGTTCTTTTGACTAATGTTGAGTACATGGATTATACGCACTCTCACCTTTCCGCCTTTGCTAGCCTCTTCGGTACTGTGCATTGCCCTTTCTCACTTTGATAGTTGGTGCAAACTTCGCCGGTGCATCCAAACCCCGTGATATGATATGCTCTTTCACACATAAACCTCCCTATATCTTCCTCAAAACAGCCACCATACCTACCTATTATGGCATTTCCATAGCCATTCCGAGATATATTGCCATGCAACTTCCCACCGTTCCGTTCATCATCATCATGACATACTCTACTTTTGTCATATTGCCATTGCATGATCATGTAGTTGACATCGTATTTGTGGCAAAGCCACCATGCATTATTTTTCATACATGTCACTCTTGATTCATTGCACCATCCCGGTACACCGCCGGAGGCATTTATATAGAGTCATATCTTGTTCTAGTATCGCATTGTAATCCTTATGTTGTAATCAATAGAAGTGTGATGATCATCATTATTAGAGCATTGCCCAAAAAAAGAGAAAGGCCAAAAAGAAAAAAAATAAAGGCCCAAAAAAATATAAAAAGGGCAATGCTACTATCTCTTTTTCCACACTTGTGCTTCAAAGTAGCACCTTGATCTTCATGTAGTGAGTCTCATATATTGTGCTTCAAAGTAGCACCATGTTTTTCATATAGTAAGTCTCATAAGTTGTCTTGTTCATACTAGTGGGAATTTTTCATTATAGAACTTGGCTTGTATATTCCTACGATGGGCTTCCTCAAATGCCCTAGGTCTTCGTGAGAAAGCAAGTTGGATGCACACCCACTAGTTTTCTTTGGTTGAGCATTCATAGCTCTAGTGCATCCGTTGCATGGCAATCCCTACTCCTTGCATTAACATCAATCGATGGGCATCTCCATAGCTCATTGATTAGCCTCGTTGATGTGAGACTTTCTCCTTTTTTGTCTTCTCCACACAATCCCCATCATCATATTCTATTCCACCCATAGTGCTATAACCATGGCTCACGCTCATGTATTGCGTGAAGGTTGAAGAAGTTTGAGATTATTTAAGTATGAAACAATTGCTTGGCTTGTCATCGGGGGTATAGAAGTTGGGAACATCTTTGTGTGACAAAAATGAAGCATAGCCTAACTATATGATTTTGTAGGGATGAACTTTCTTTTGCCATGCTATTTTGAGAAGACATGATTACTTTGATTAGTTTGCTCGAAGTATTATTATTTTTATGGCAATATGAACTTTTGTCTTGAATCTTTCGGATCTGAATATTCATACCATGATTAAGAAGATTTACATTGAAATTGTGCCAAAGTTTCACTCCGCATCAAAAATTCTCTTTTTATCATTTACCTACTCGAGGACGAGCAGGAATTAAGCTTGGGGATGCCTGATACGTCTCCAACATATCTATAATTTTTGATTGCTCCATGCTACTTTATCTATTGTTTTGGACTATAATGGGCTTTATTTTCCACTTTTATATTATTTTTTGGGACTAACCTATGAACCGGAGGCCCAGCCCATAATTGTTGTTTTTTGCCTTTTTCAGTATTTCGAAGAAACAGAATATCAAACGGAGTCCAAACGGAATGAAACCTTCGGGAACGTGATCTTCTCACCGAACGTGATCCAGGAGACTTGGGCCCTACTCCAAGAAGCGCCAGAGGCGGTCACGAGGGTGGAGGGCACCCCCCCCCTCGGGCGCGCCCCCTGCCTCGTGGGCCCCCTGACGCTCCACCGACGTACTCCTTCCTCCTAAATATACCTACGTACCCCCAAACGATCAGATGAGGAGCCAAAAACCTAATTCCACCGCCGCAACCTTCTGTATCCACGAGATCCCATCTCGAGGCCTGTTCCGGAGCTCCGCTGGAGGGGGCATCCACCACGGAGGGCTTCTACATCAACACCATAGCCCCTTCGATGAAGTGTGAGTAGTTTACTTCAGACCTTCGGGTCCATAGCTAGTAGCTAGATGGCTTCTTCTCTCGTTTTGGATCTCAATACAATGTTCTCCCCCTCTCTCGTGGAGATCTATTCAATGTAATCTTCTTTTTGCGGTGTGTTTGTTGAGACCGATGAATTGTGGGTTTATGATCCAGTATTATCTATGGAAAATATTTGATTCTTCTCTGAATTCTTTTATGTATGATTGCATTACTCTGTTTTTAACTTAATACTCTAGATGCATGCTGGATAGCGGTCGATGAGTGGAGTAATAGTAGTAGATGCAGAATCGGTTCGATCTACTTGTCACGGATGTGATGCCTATATACATGATCATACCTAGATAACCTCATAACTATGCTCAATTCTATCAATTGCTCAACAGTAATTTGTTCACCCACCGTAGAATATTTATGCTCTTGAGAGAAGCCACTAGTGAAACCTATGGCCCCCGGGTCTATTCTCATCATATCGATCTCCATCACTTTATTTACTTGCTTTTCTTTTACTTTTACTTTGCATCTTTATACCAAAATTACCAAAAATATTATCTCTATCAGATCTCACTCTCGTAAGTGACCGTGAAGGGATTGACAACCCCTAATCGCGTTGGTTGCGAGTAGCTATCGTTTTGTGCAGGTACGAGGGACTTGTGCGTGACCTCCTACTGGATTGATACCTTTGTGACGTAGCAGGGTCTTGTCCATCACATCATTCTCCAATGATGTGATCCCGTTCATCAAATGACAACACATGTCTATGGCTAGAAAACATAATCATTTTTGATAAACAATCTAGTCAAGTAGAGGCATACTAGGGACACTCTGTTTGTCTATGTATTCACACATGTACTAAGTTTCCGATTAATACAATTCTAGCATGAATAATAAACATTTTTCATGATATAAGGAAATGTGAATAACAACTTTATTATTGCCTCTAGGGCACATTTCCTTCAATTGCCCATGGTGTTTTCCCAATAACTGATTGCAACAGAAGAACCCAATAAGCAGGCTAATTGGCCTATTATTGTTAATCCATTTATTAATCAAATTGACATTTCATATTAAGCACACAACATATTTCATTTTCGTATTGCGGAACCGGGATTTCATAATTGAAATACATCAGAGTACAACATCATATAGCTTCAAAATTTTGTTACACCATATAGGCATATAGCTAGCTACCCCATTAGAAAACTGCACCAATACCAAGTTTTACATGCAACATCTATAATCTTTGGAAATTAGTATCATAGACGATAGATAGAGAGATGAATCTCATCTGGAAAACTACTAAAGTGGAAGACGAATATTGAGCCTTCATTGATGTTGAAGGTCTTTGCAACTTTAGGCCAGTTGATTGCTTGTATCTGCGCTGGTATTTCCCCAAAGAGGAGAGGATGATGCAGCACAAACTAAGGTAAGTATTTCCCTTAGTTATGAAACCAAGGTTATCGATACAGTATGAGAACCAAGCAACACTATGTAAACAGCAGCTGCACACAAATAACAAGTACTTGCAACCCAACATGTAAGAGGGGTTGTCAATCCCTCCTCGGTATTGAGGTACATAAAATTGTATGAAATTTCATAAATAGATCTGACAAAACACAAAATAAAATAAAGAAAGAAAAAGTGCAGTAAGACATTTTTGGGTTTTTGGAATAATAGATCTGAAAATAATATGATAGGAAATAGACCCCGGGGCCGTAGATTTCACTAGTGGCTTCTCTCGAGAAAATAGCATACGGTGGGTAAACAAATTACTTTTGGGAAATTGATAGAAAAGCAAATAATCATGACAATATCCAAGGAAATGATCATGTATATAGACATCACATCCAAGATTAGTAGACCGACTCCTGCCTGCATCTACTACTATTACTCCACACATCGACCGCTGTCCAGCATCATCGGAGTAATGCAATAAGAACGATGACATGATGTAGACAAGATCTATTCATGTAGAAATAGACCCCATCTTTTCATCCTTAATGGAAACGTGACATGCATGTCACTTCTCCTTCTGTCACTGAGATTGAGCACCGCAAGATCGAACCCATCGCAAAGCACATCTTCCCATTGTAAGAAAAATCAATCTAGTTGGCCAAACCAAACCAAAGTTTCAGAGAATAAATATGAGGCTATAAATATCATGAACAAAAGAGTTTAGAGAAGACTCAAACAATATTCATAGATAGAACTGATCATAAACTCGCAATTCATTGGATCCCAACAAACACACCGCAAAAAGTCATTACATCAAATAGATCTCCAAGAACATCGAGGAGAACATTGTATTGAAGATCAAAGAGAGAGAAGAAGCCATCTAGCTACTTCCTACGGACCCGTAGGTCTGTGATAAACTACTCATGCATCATAGGAGGAGCACCAATGAGGATGATGAACCCCTCCGTGATTGTTTCCCTCTCAAGCAAGGTGCCGGAAAAGGGCTCTAAATTGGATCTCGTGGTTTTGCAACTTGCGGCGGCTGAAATTGTTTTTTGTTGAATCCCCTAGGATTTCTGGAATATGTGGGTTTTATAGAGCAGAGAGGCAATGGGAAAGATCACCATGGGCCCCACAAGGCACCAAGGCACTCTTAGGGCCTCTGGCATGCCCTGGTGTCTTATGGGCCCCACAGGCCTCCTCTGGTACACCTCCTAGGCTCCCTGGGTCTCTTCTGGGCAGAAAAAATCTCCAAAAAGTTTTGCTGCGTTTGGACTCCGTTTTATATGGATATTCTGCGAAGCCAAAAAACAAGCAAAACCAAACAACTGGCACTGGGCACGATGTCAATAGGTTAGTCCCAAAAAATGATATAAAGTTGCTAGTAGATGAATGTAAAACATCCAAGATTAGTAATATAACAGCATGAAATAATAAAAAAATATAGATACGTTGGATAAGTATCACCATCTCTAGGCTTAATTCCTACTCGTCCTCGAGTAGGTAAATGATAAAAACAGAATTTTTGATGTGGAATGCTGCCTAACATGTTCATCACATATTCTTTTCTTTTGTAGCATGGACATTTGGACTTTTAGATGATTCAAAGTAATAGTCTATAATTGACATGAGGACATCAATACTCAAGCATATCAACAAGCAACCATGTATTTCAAAATATCAACACTAACACTACTGCAGGATACTGCTAACGCGACACTACGATCAGAGACACTTCGACGAAATTGTGTGTGATGCAATAATCGCAAACGGTGGTGTAAAAAACGTCAAAAACGGTGCAAAACATTTGCGATGATGGATGCATCATACACGGTTCAGATTTTAGTTGCGTGTGCGATGCAGGGCATAAAGTTTAGTTCAATTAACTGTTTGCGATGAGGAGGAACAAAAGAAATGGGCAGCCAGATGAAGGTGCGTGCGATATACAACATACGGTTCACTCGGATTAACTGTTTGTGATTAGGCAACACAAAAGAAATGGTCAGCCAGATCAAGGTGTGTGCGATATACGGCATGCGATTTACTTGGATGAATTGTTTGTGTTGAGACAAGAAAACAGAAATAGTTCAATATAACAAGATGTGTGTGATACGTGACATACAGCTCTGTAATCAGAAATGTGTGCGAAGACCGATAATAACATAGACGATTGCTTCTAATAAGACGTGTGTGTTGTGCGATGGGATTGCATACAGAACAACAACAACAACACACACACACACACACACACACTTACAAGGACATGGTTGCATCACCAAATTAAACATCCACTTACATAGGTGGCTACCACAACCATGTCATTTGCACACACCAAAGTATATTACATGCATAATTACATAGGTGGCTACTACACACATGACATTTCATACACCAAAGTAAACTATATATTACATGCATGATTAACTAGGATAAACGATCATCTGATCATCATCTACTTCTTGTGACGCTTGCTCTGGTTGTGGCTCGATTCGGCCTCATCAATCTCCGCAACAAGGCACTTCCTCATGTCAACGATCCGCACGTGCATCTCGTAGCATGTGTACACGCTCTTGGCCGTGAACCTGAGGTGAGGTTCATCCAGTTGTCGCATCCAGGCCCCGTGCCAGGATACGAGACGTGTTCTGTTGACATCCTGCTTCATCTTTTCGTAGCATGGGTCGATGATGGTCGTGGCGAGTTCAACCAGGGAGTCCTTCTTCGTGCTGCTCGTGACCCTGTAGTGCTCATGGATTTCAACGAGGTTCTCGCAGGCCAAGCCTATAACCCTGAGTGATTTTACATTGTCGGTGGTTTCCACCGTGGCGAACTTGTAGTCGGTGATGTTGATAAACCTGGTGAAATGGTCACAAGGCTCTGTGGCCATGCAATAGTGGTAGATGAGGACATGATGGCACACGCACAACTGGGCAACGGCAACCTTCTAATCTATGTTGGGATGACCAGTGGTGTACTAGAGGTCGATGCCGAGCACCTTGTGCTTGTCTCGAGCAAGCAACTGTTCGACGGTGTTGATGTAGTCGTCCACCACGGCCGGGTTGATGGTGTACACCACCGAGAGATCCGTCTCCCTCGCGTGGGTCTCCACTTTATGCTCGCCGAACTCCATTGGAGCGCCGCTAGACATACCCTCTCTATGTGTCGTCGTGGGTGTGCTTGTTGTGTTGTGGGGCGCGATCGAAAGGGTGAAGAGACTAAGGTTATAATGGCCACGGGAATTGAAGGGGAAGCTGGATGGCCTGGAATATTGGCAGGCCCTCATGGCAGTTCTAGTTTGCAGCGTGTAACTCCATCGTGTCGCACGTAACTGCATCACGTGGCAACGCGCGCGGCGCAACCACATGCATATGGAGCCCCCGACGTGATTGTGCGCACGCCCAACCGCTGGCAGAGCGCGCGCGGAGGGACGCTAGCAGAGCGCTCCGTGGTTGCCTCAATGGCGAGCAACCATATATATGCATATAGCAATTGAACACGCAAGGAAAAGCTGTCCACAAGTCGAGCGCGCTGACGGACACGAGCAGAGCGCGCCATGGCGCCTAACGGCGAGCAGAGCTCACCGAGGGACGTGAGTAGAGGCCGGCGCAGTGATGCGTGGCAAATAAGAGGAACTGTGCGAGCGATGTCGAAGACATCAAGCATGAAACAGATTAGAGTTGCGTGTGCGATACGTGGCATATAGTTGATCCATCCGAGCTGTTTGTGATGGAATAAGCCGTGTGTGTTACGGGCAAACACTTGCTGGTATATAGCCTTAAATTTAACCAACAAAATGTTAATGCATGTTACAAAAATTGTATAACTGGAAACTATGTTCAAATACGAATCCAACGATATAATCTTTGGCGATATGCATTCGTATTTTATTAGTTAAATCCTACTTACAAACCAGGACGGGGGTATAGTAGGTCATTAAATCGCAAACGTTTTTTTGGTATTAACCGTATGTGTACGTGTCCTTTCGTCCTCCTCTCACACGTCTTGTCACCCCGCTGCCGCATACGGCTTACAGTGCAAGATTGTGCAGCGCGCGGGGGCGTTATTTTGGCCAAACGGTGGCTCAAAGTGGTGCCAATGAATCATTGGTGAGCCCGTTCCTACACAACCTCGCAGGTTCCCGCGCAAGCTTCCCGCCCGACTCGATGAAATCCCCCAAAATCCCAATGCTTATCGGCCTGCTATATATACCCTCACGGCCGGCGAGTCCTGCGTCGCATTTTCCCATCCCTCCCTGTAGCTTATCTTGTCTGCTTCTCCCACAATCGCCAATGGCACCGGTCTATCGTCATCGCTCAGCCACTACACCGCGGTGACGGTGTAGTGTAGTGCATGTGGCGTCCCTGTTGGGTGTGCGCGGAACACCCACCACACGCTCTGCCGTCGCTGCCCATCGGCAGCTGTTGCAGGCCGCCGTTGCCACCACACCACGGTCGAAAGCCAGGGCCATCGCCCGCTCCATTGCCGCAGCCCGAAGGCGAGAGGTGGCCTTCGTGGACGCCACCCCACTACCGGCCATCGTAGCCATCACCCGCTGAGGGAGTCCTGGATTAGGGGGTATCCGGACAGCCGGACTATATACTTTGGCCGGACTGTTGGACCATGAAGATACAAGACTCAAGACTTCGTCCTGTGTCCGGATGGGACTCTCCTTTGCGTGGAAGACAAACTTGGCGATCCGGATATTAGATTTCCTTCTTTGTAACCGACTCTATGTAAACCCTAGCCCCCTCCGGTGTCTATATAAACCAGAGGGTTTGGTCCGTATAGGGACAATCATAATCATCATAGGCTAGCTTCTAGGGTTTAGCCTCTATGATCTCGTGGTAGATCAACTCTTGTAATACTCATATCATCAAGATCAATCAAGCAGCAAGTAGGGTTTTACCTCCATCGAGAGGGCCCGAACCTGGGTAAAACATCGTGTCCCTTGCCTCCTGTTACCATTAGCCTTAGACGCACAGATCGGGACCCCCTACCCAAGATCCGCCGGTTTTGACACCGACATTGGTGCTTTCATTGTGAGTTCCTCTGTGTCGTTGCTGCAAGGCTCGATGGCTCCTTCAATCATCAACAACAATGTGGTCCAGGGTGAGACTTTTCTTCCCGGACAGATCTTCGTGTTCGGTGGCTTTGCACTGCGGGCCAATTCGCTTGGCCATCTGGAGCAGATCGACAGCTACGCCCCTGGCCATCAGGTCAGGTTCGGAAACTTGAACTACACGGCCGATATCCACGGAGACTTGATCTTCGACGGATTTGGGCCTACGCCAGGAGCGCCGAACAATCACGATGAGCACGGTTTAGACCTGCTATCGGACAATACTCGGGATATCGTAGCTACAGGAGCCCTAGACCTAAATCCGGGGCAGATTGCGTCGTCCGAGGACGGCTGGATGGACCCCGCCCCGGAGGCCGCACACTAGGCGGTAGAGCCGAACACAGACTTCACCCCCAAGGAAGCCTATGTCTCCGGACCCCTGGACTCGTGTCCGGTTGTAGGCCCCAGACCGCACGCCCCCGAGCCCGCCGATTCTGGCTGGGCACCAGTAATGGAGTTCATCGCTGCGGATATCTTCTAGCACTCGCCCTTTGGCGACATGCTGAACTCATTAAAGTCTCTCTCTTTGTCAGGAGACTCTTGGCCGAACTATGTCCGGCTCGAGTGGGAAGCAGGCAACGAGGGAATTCGTTGCCCACCCACCACCCACTTCATTGCCACGGTCGACGATTTGCCGACGTGCTTGACTTCGACTCTGAAGACATCGACGGTGTGGACGACGATGCAAGAGATAAACAGGAACCACCGCCCATGGGGCGCTGGACAGGCACCTCCTCATATGATATATATGTGGTGGACACTCCGAAAGAAACCAATGGTGATGAGGCAACGGAGGATAACCCCTCAAGGAAGAAAGCAAAGCATGGGCGTCATCGGCGCCGCTCCAAGCCCCGCCGCAGCAATACCGGCATAGGAGACGAAAACAATCCGGATGGTGTCGAAGATGAATACAACCCCGATCAACCTGCCTTCGAGCAGGCCGAACAGGAAGACGGGTAGGTCAGCTCAGAAAAACAGGCGACGGACGGGTACCCGGAGGAGGACAACTACATGCCCCCTTTGAAGACGAGATTAGCCTCGGCGACGACGAATTCGGCATGCCTGAGGACCCCGTAGAGTAGGAGCGCTTCAAGCGCCGGCTTATGGCCACTGCGAGGAGCTTGAAAAAGAAGCAGCAGCAGCTCCAAGCTAATCAAGATCTGCTCACAAACAGATGGACTGAAGTCCTGGCGGCCGAGGAATATGGACTCGAGCGCCACACCAAAGGTTATCCAAAGCACAAGTGGCTACCTCAACTCGAGGAGGAGCCTATCCTGCCAGCACAGGACGAGGCTGAATACCAGCCCGAATACCAGCCTACCCCCACGCCAATACACTACGGCCCGGGGTAATAGGCAGGACCTGCAAGACATATTGGAAAACAAGGCAGGACAGCCAAGATCGATCTACGGATCGCGCGGGCGTGCCCCAACACGTGACGATGATCGTCATGTCGGATACACTATCAACAAATCTGGCCGGGCTGAACACAGCCAACCAGACTCATTCGAACTGCGTAGCCACATAGCCAGGCATAGAGGCGCCGCACACCCCCTCTGCTTCACTGACGAAGTGATGGATCATGAATTCCCAGAAGAGTTTAAACCCGTAAACATTGAATCACGATGGCACAATAGACCCCCCAGTATGGATTGAAGATTTCCTTCTCCACATTCACATGGCCCGCAGTGATGATCTACATGACATCAAGTATCTTCCCCGTAAGCTCAAAGGACCGGCCCGAAACTGGCTAAATAGCCTGCCGGCAAATTCCATTGGCAGTTGGGAAAACCTGGAGGATGCGTTCCTCGACAACTTCCAGGGCACATATGTGCGACCACCGGATGCCGATGACTTGAGCCACATTACCAAACAGCCTGGAGAGTCAGCCAAAAAATTCTGGACTCAGTTCCTAAATAAAAAGAACCAAATTGTCGACTGTCCGGACGCTGAAGACCTGGCGGCCTTTAAGCATAATATCCGCGACGAGTGGCTCGCCCGACACCTCGGCCAGGAAAAACCAAAATCCATGGCAGCCCTCATGACACTCATGACCCGCTTTTGCGCATGCGAGGATAGCTGGTTGGCTCGCAGTAGCACCACGCCAATAAACTCCGGCACTTCAGATATCCGTGACAATAACGGCAAGCCACGGCGCAACAGAGATAAGTGTCGGAACAATGGCGACAACACTGAAGACACGGCAGTCAACACCGGATTCAGTGGCTCAAAATCCGGTCAGCGGAAAAAGCCGTTCAAAAGAAACAATCAGGGACCGTCCAGTCTGGACCGCATACTTGATCGCTCGTGCCAAATTCACGGCACCCCGGATAAGCCAGCAAACCACACTAACAGAAACTGCTGGGTGTTCAAACAGGTCCGTAAAATAAATGCCGAGAACATGGACAAGGGGCTGCACAGCGACGATGACGAGGAGCCCCGGCGTCCGAACACGGGGGGACAGAAGACATTTCCTCCCCAGGTGAAAATGGTCAACATGATCTACGGCACCCACATTCCCAAACGGGAACGAAAGCGAGCACTACGGGACGTCTATGCGATGGATCCAGTCGCCCCAAAGTTCAAACCATGGTCAGCCTGTCCGATCACCTTTGATCGTAGGGATCACCCTACCAGCATCCGTCATGGCGGTTCAGCCGCATTGGTCCTAGACCCAATCATCAACTGATTCCACCTCACGCGAGTCCTTATGGACGACAGCAGCAGCCTGAACCTACTTTATCAGGACACAGTGCGCAAAATGGGCATCGACCCTTCAAGGATCAAGCCCACCAAAACCACCTTCAAAGGTGTAATTCCAGGAGTAGAGGCCCGCTGCACGGGCTCCATAACACTGGAAGTGGTCTTCGGATCCCCGGATAACTTCCGAAGCGAGGAGTTAATCTTCGATATCGTCCCTTTCCGTAGTGGTTATCATGCACTGCTTGGACGAACCGCATTCGCTCGATTCAATGCGGTACCACACTATGCATACCTCAAGCTCAAGATGCCAGGACCTCGCGGGGTCATAACAGTCAACGGAAACACGGACCGCTCTCTCCGTACAGAAGAGCATACTACAGCCCTCGCGGCAGAAGTACAAAGCAGCCTTCTCCGGCAAACCACCAATCCGGCGACAACAACCCCGGACACCGTCAAGCGAATCCGGAGTACCCTGCAACAGGATCGCCAGGCACGCCAAGAGCACGACTAGCAGTCCAGCCTCCGCTCCAGCCCCATTAAGGCAGCATTCGTGCCGCGCATACACAATTACGCACTCAAAATACCATGGGCATAGGCGGAGGCGCAATAGTGATGCGGTCAACAGTGCGGTTCAGCCGCAACATACTTTAATAACCCCCTTTATCTTTCAGGACCCTACTTTCGGGCAGCCTCTTTAGAGAGTCGGATCACCGGATTCCTCACAAGAGGGAAAACCAAGGAGGCAAAAGGCTTTGCGCACAAAGGGAATACTCAGGTGGTATCTGTTAATGATCGTTATACCTGTTTTATATACCTATATGCGGCCTGCCCTTGGATAGGACATGTCAAATAGTCCTATTTTCATTCTGCTTAACGCATCAATTGTACACATACGCCCAGACGTATTGTCTTACAATGGGAAACAATATATAGTGTCAGCTTATTATTCCTATCTTCACATTTTTCCTATAAATGTTTATTTAATATTGAATCCGTACATCTTGGTATGTTCAGTTTGCCAGGGGCTTCTTATGGCGCCCCATAATACGGCAAGATAAGTCCGAACACTTTCAATAGTGCGGCACCCCGAACTTATAGCACTATATGCATCAGCTCCGAATCATGTCTTGGGTCAATAGTTGGGTTTGCCCGGCTCCCTTGTTTTGGTACCTTACGTTCCATTATATCAGCTAAGGTAGCGCAGGGAGAACTACTGCGATTGAGTCCCGGTTCTTCCGGACGAGCACCTCAGTAGAGAAAGCCGAAAACTGACTGTCATGATGCGGCGAGAGCTGGTCGCTGTTCGAGAGGTCTTAAAATCCTTAAAGATTTTTTCCGCTTTAGGCGAGGAATCGGCCTCGTCCGATTTAGGCGTGTATAGCGCCCCAATTCGGCTTTCCGAATTCTAGGGGCTTCGCCGCAATTTAAAATTATAGACTTATATGGCTAAGTGAGAGTTATAAAGCCGCGTAGTCCAATTGCCTTGTTCGCTGCGCCAAACACCTCCTTCACGGACCAAAAATTTGGATAAAAGAGTGTTTTGGGTTTTCCATGAACACCCCAGTACTAGTTACGTGGGGGTGGAAGCCGACGACTGGCCTACTTTCAGAATTTTATAAACAGTCGCACAGAAGGTAATATTTTAAGTCAACAAAGCGCTATATAGCGCAAACAACTTTGTTTTTATATTACAAAAATGATAGGAGTGCATTCACTCAAAGATTGTGTCCTTGGTACACTCATCGGCCACGAGGCGAGCGCCTTTCATAACGCCATCATAATATTTCTCGGGATAGCGATGCACCTTGCCCTCCGGCGGTCCATCCTTCACCAGCTTCTCCGCATCCAGCTTGCCCCAATGCACCTTCGCACGGGCAAAGGCTCGGCGGGCACCCTCAATGCAAATGGATTGCTTGATCACTTCAAGACGCGGACAGGCATTCACCATCCGCTTTATCAGGCCAAAGTAGCTGGCGGGCAGGGGCTCACCAGGCCACATCTGGACTATGAAATCTTTCATGGCCACTTCGGCCGCCCTGTGGAGTTCAACCAATTGCTTCAACTGGTCACTCAGAGGAATTGGGTGTTCGGCTCCAGCATAATGGGACCAGAACAGCTTCTCCGTTGAGCTCCCCTCTTCGGCACGGTAGAACTCTGCAGCATCCGATATGCTGTGTGGCAGATCTGCGAATGCCCCTGGAGAGCTCCAAATTCGGGTAAGTAAAAGAAATGTCTCCTCCACATGCTTGCTTTGCATAATGAATGCTTACCCGTTGATATCTTCTTGGCCGCCTGGATTTCCTGCTGGGCCTTTTGGGCTTCAGCCTTGGCGTCTTTCATGCTCAAAAGGGCCTTCGCAAGCTCAGACTCCTTCATCTTGAAGTCACGCTCCAAGGACTCGAACTTCTTGCCGAGCTCCTGAAGCTCTTGCTGTACCTCGCCCACCCTAGCATCTTGCTTCTCACGCTCCATGGCCGCCTTGTTTTCGGCCTCGGATAGTGCTTTCTTCAGGGCCGCCACTTTGGTCGTGGCCCCTATTACAAAATCATGACGCCTTTTTGTTAGCGTCACCAATTTTTTCTCCTATATGATATGTGAACGGGGTATCACTCACCTTTGTTCTCTTTGAGCTGCCTCTTCATGAGGCGGAGCTCCCCTTCGGCCTGCTCCAGGCCTCGTTTAAGTCCGGTGACCTCTGCTGTGCGGGCAGCAGCGGCAAGCAGCACCGCCTGCTTATTCACATAGACACCTACTATTAGACTCCTGTGGATTAAAATTGACCCTCCGTTTGGCTTTTCTTTCCGAACACCAAACAGATCATCAGGGGCTACTGTCTATCGGGTGATAATTTCACACACTTTTGATTACTTACCTCAAAGCCTGTCGGGAGGCTGGTGCAGGCTTCGGTCAATCCGCTCTTGGCGGACCGAACCTTCTGAATCACCGCACTCATAAGAGTACGATGCGCTTCATCAATGGAAGCGCCGCGAAGCACTTCCAACAGACTATCCGGCGCCTCTGACGCAATGGAAGTCATCGGCATGGCCGGCTCGCCCTCCTTAGCGAGGGGCTGCCTGCCCGAATCCGGAACCCTTGGAGGTTCTGGTACAGTGTCCGGCTGAGAGCCCAACTTGCTGTGGCTCTCATCGGCATAATCCGAGGGGATTTTACGCCCCGTATGCCCGGCGTCTGGAATTTCGCCTTGGGGCGTCTCCAGAGTCGCCTCCCCCTGCTCTGGGACCCTTTGGAACAATATCTCCGTGTCATCCGCAGGCCGAGGGGAAAGTGGCCGTCGGGAGCGAATTCATTGCCGAATCACTCAAAGACCCATCCGAACTCGGGATGGGCCCTGGCTGGACTGCATATACGTGTTTGGCGTTATACCAAACTATGAAGCTAAGTCGCACTAAAGTACAACAGAGTGCGGATACTTACGATCTTACTAGGGGCTTGCCCCTGGGCAGCCACTCCTCCTCGCTGTAGGCAGTCGTGGTGGAGTAATCCGGAAGGGACGCCTTTCCCTTCTTGGGCGTCTTGACCTCCCCCTGCGGGGCGGCTTTCCTTTTCTTCTCCTCCTCAGTGCGGGGAGGCGGAATTTCCTCGTGTTTCCCCCTGCCTCCGCGGGAGGAATCTGCCTCGTCGTCCTCGGACGACGAGCCTATGACGGCCTTGCGTCGGGGACCCTTCCTGGTCCCCTGGGCCGCCCTCTTAGGCCCTTCGGCCTCTCCGGATGGGGTGGCCCTTTCCTTTTCCTCCTCCCCTTCGTGGGAGGAGTGTGCATCATCGTCTTCGGATGAGGCATCCGGTACGACCTTATGCCGGAGACCCTTACTGGTCCCCGGGGCCTTCTTTTCGTCCTTCTTTTCCGGCACCTTGTAAGGCGCCAGGGCTAGCATCTCCGTCAGGAGAGCGGTCGCTGGACCTTCTGGCAGTGGAGCCGGACAGTCGATCCGCTCCGCCGTCACCATGTACTCCTGATTAAATACACACGACGGCTTAAAATCCTCCCATGAGTATGCTGGGAAAACTACATCTGGTGATGGTCAGAAAACTCACCGGACGGGGGAGCCGCGTGGTGTGAAGTCCGCGGTCCTCAGATGTGGGAGGAGGTGTTTCGGAGGCCTTGAACAGCACCTTCCATGCGTCCTTGTGAGTCATGCCGTAAAGCTCTTGAAGTGTCTGGTGTTCGGCCAGAACGAACTCCCACAGATTAAATGCCTGTCTTTGGCACGGAAGAATTCAGCGGACGAGCATGACCTGGACCACGTTGACAAGCTTGATTTTCTTGTCCATCATATTTTTGATGCAGTTTTGAAGTCCTGTCAGCTCCGCAGGCTCGCCCCAGGCCAGGCCCTTCATTTCCCAGGAGGTGAGCCGCATGGGAATTCCGGATCAGAATTCGGGGTCGCCGCCCAGTTGGCGTCGCGTGGCTCGGTGATGTAGAACCACCCCGATTGCCACCCTTTCACGGTCTCCACGAAGGAGCCGTCGAGCCAGGTAACATTGGGCATCCTGCCCACCATGGCGCCTCCACACTCCATTTGCTGGCCGCTCACGATCTTCGGCTTCACGCAGAAGATTCGTAGCCACAAACCGAAGTGGGGCTTGATGCGGAGGAAGGCCTCGCACACGATGATAAACACCAAGATGTTGAGGACGGAGTTTGGGGCTAGATCATGGAAGTCCAGCCCATAGTAAAACATAAGCCCGCGGACGAAGGGATGAAGTGGAAATCCTAGTCCACGGACGAAGTGGGCGAGGAACACGACCCTCTCGTGGGGTACCGGAGTCGGAATGATCTGCGCTGCGTCTGGCAGCCGGTGCGCGATATCTGCGGCCAAGTATCCAGCTGCCCGGAGCTTCGTAATATGCTCCTCCTTCATGATGGAGGCCACCCACTTGCCTCCTACTCCGGACATGTTTGTCTGTGCGGAGAAGGTGTGAACTAGGGCGCTAGAGCTCGAGGGTGCGAGAATGGATAAGCGGAGTAGGAAGAAGGCGTGAGTAAAAATGGGGAATCCTTATCCCTTTATAGAGGCGACGAAAACAGTGCACCTCCCCACTTGCCCGTTGAAGATTGCTTATTTCCCAAGCGCCACGATTGATGGCGCGGTTGGGTTACCCATACCCGTATTGATGGGAATCCCGTGATAAGGGGACATGATCTCTGCTTCGACAAGATGTGCCGAGGAAACCGCCTCGCAATATGCGATGTGGCTGGTTGTGGGAAAACGGTTCGAATAATGACTCGACCGTAGTGTCATGTCACGTTGTCTGAAGTTGTCAGCAGATTACATTTGTGGAATATCGTTCTCTCTACAGTGCTATGTGAAGATCATCTTGCAGATCTGGACACGATTTAAGTGTTCGGTAATTACTTTGGAGTATTCGGAGATGGAACCCGCCTTGCAATGCCGAAGACAAACTGCGCGCCGGACTCATCGTCATTGAAGCCTGGTTCAGGGGCTACTGAGGGAGTCCTAGATTAGAGGGTATCTAGACAGCTGGACTATATACTTTGGCCGGACTGTTGGGCCGTGAAGATAGAAGACTCAAGACTTCGTCCCGTGTCCGGATGGGACTCTCCTTTGCGTGGAAGACACGCTTGGCGATCCGGACATTAGATTTCCTTCTTTGTAACCGACTCTGTGTAAACCCTAGCCCCCTCCGGTGTCTATATAAACCGGAGGGTTTGGTCCGTATAGGGACAATCATAATCATCATAGGCTAGCTTCTAGGGTTTAGCCTCTACGATCTCGTGGTAGATCAACTCTTGTAATACTCATATCATCAAGATCAATCAAGCAGGAAGTAGGGTTTTACCTCCATCGAGAGGGCCCGAACCTGGGTAAAACATCGTGTCCCTTGCCTCCTGTTACCATTAGCCTTAGATGCACAGATCAGGACCCCCTACCCGAGATCCGCCGGTTTTGACACCGGCACCCGCTCCGCCGCCGCGGCCTGAAGGCGGGAGGTGGTGGTCGCGGCCGCCACCCCATCATCAGCCGCCGTGGTCACCAGCCCACCGTTGACCGCCGAGATCATCACCTGCTCCACCACCGCCGCCCAAAGAAGGGAGGCGGAGGTGGAGGCATGCATGTGCGTCAGCGACCTTGCACACTACATTGAGTTCCTGCGGGAGGAGGAGGAGCACCTCGTAGAGCATGCAAAGAGCCTTACCGCAGCCGTGGCCGCAGCACACGCTGACGGAGAGGCGAGGAATCAGGAGATCTACGAGCAGTCCGGCCACTTCGAGAGGGGTCGTCTGGAGCGGCAGTGGGCGTTCGACCTGGTGAACGTCGCTGAACGTGCAGCAGCGGCAGGCACCGTATTGCAGTTTTCCATCTCGTCGGTAGGCTCCTCCTCCTCCTCTGCCTCTTACTGAGCGCGCTCGACAGAGGAGAGGCTGTCGAAAGTAGTACAAAGCCCCTCCGTAGTAGTAGTTTTTAGGGGCTATTTTGTTCAGTTCATCTGACTATAGATGTGGTGGAACTGTACAACGTACTTAAAATTAGCTAGTATATATAGTTGAACTAGCTATTTCAGTACGTGCTTGACAACAATTAGGGAAACGTTTGGTTGGTTCAGCTGTCAAGTTGAGCTGTTTGTATAAAGAACGACTGCATAATCTATGAATCAAATCTGTGCTTAATTACTGAATTTTTGTTGCAAAAATTAGATAGTGCTAGTGATTTTTAGCTGCATATTTTGACAAATCGCAGTGTTACAAGGATTGACAACTGGCAATGTTACTAGATCAACAAATGTCAATCTTACCAGTTTGAGAAATGGCAACATACCCAATATGACAGATGCAAATCTTACCAAATTGTTTGTACATGGTTGCACATGGGTCATCCGAAACAACTATTTGCATTGAAGGGATGCACAAATCCTGCGCTGCAAATTTTCCCTTGACTTAAGGGGGGAAGACCTTAGCTCTCACTTTGCATATGGCTGTTCTATCTAAAACATTTGCGATCAAGAGCTGCAGAAATCCTTCTCGACACATTTTCCCTTGGCTTCCTGGGGAAGCTGTCGGTTTGCATATGGGTGTTCTAACTAAAACGTTTGTGATGAATGTTTTATATTTAAAAACCATTGAAGTTTTTTTCAAAAGAAAATCGTTTGATAAGTCTGTACATTAAGAGAGAAAAACACAAGTTCGTTCAAACCATATCTTTCATTCAGTCACACTACGAATTTATATTCATATGATCGAGAATTCGAGATACATTATTAAACCCCAAACAACTATTTCCGACAGCGGCGGAGGTGGCGTGTCGTGCCGTTGTTGTCGTTGTCGTCCTTCGGGACGCTGTTGTTGAAGTCTTCAAGGCAGCACAGAACGCACTTCACTTGCAAATCAAACATCATGTCGTCTGATACGTCTCCAACGTATCTATAATTTATGAAGCATTCATGCTATTTTATTATCTGTTTTGAATGATTATGGGCTTTATTATACACTTTTATATTACTTTTGGGACTAACCTATTAACCGAAGGCCCAACCCATATTGCTGTTTTATTGCCTGTTTCAGTATTTCGAAGAAAAGGAATATCAAACGGAGTCCAAACGGACAGAAACCTTCGGCAGCGTGATTTTCTAGAAGAATATGATCCTGGAGACTTGGAGTTCAAGTCAGAAGATCCTCGAGGAGGCCAGGAGATAGGGGGACGCCCCCCCCCCCACCCCTACTGGGCGCCCCCCTGTATCATGGGCCCCTCGAGCACCCACCGACCGACTTCTTTCGCCTATATAAGCCTACGTACCCTAAAACCATCGAATATCAAGATAGATCGGGAGTTCCGCAGCCGCAAGCCTCTGTAGCCACCAAAAACCTCTCAGGGGCCCGTTCCGCCACCCTGCCGGAGGGGGAACCCATCACCGGTGGCCATCTTCATCATCCCGGCGCTATCTATGATGAGGAGGGAGTAGTTCACCCTCGGGGCTGAGGGTATGTACCAGTAGCTATGTGTTTGATCTCTCTCTCTCTCTCTCTCTCTCTCTCTCTCGTGTTCTCTCTATGGCACGATCTTGATGTATCGCGAGCTTTGCTATTATAGTTGGATCTTATGATGTTTCTCCCCCTCTACTCTCTTGTAATGGATTGAGTTTTCCCTTTAAGTCATCTTATCGGATTGAGTCTTTAATGATTTGAGAACACTTGATGTATGTCTTGCCGTGCTTATCTGTGGTGACAATGGGATTTCACGTGCCACTTGATGTATGTTTTGGTGACCAACATGCGGGTTCCGCCCATGAACCTATGCATAGGGGTTGGCACACGTTTTCGTCTTGACTCTCCGGTAGAAACTTTGGGGCACTTTTTGAAGTACTTTGTGTTGGTTGGATGAATCTGAGATTGTGTGATGCATATCGTATAATGATGCCCACGGATACTTGAGGTGACAATGGAGTATCTAGGCGACATTAGGGTTTTGGTTGATTTGTGTCTTAAGGTGTTATTCTAGTATGAACTCTGGAATAGATTGATCCAAAAGAATAACTTTGAGGTGGTTTCGTACCCTACCATAATCTCTTCGTTTGTTCCCTGCTATTAGTGGCTTAGGAGTGAGTCTTTGTTGCCTGTTGAGGTATTGTTATATGATCTATCTATGTTATTATTGTTGAGAGAACTTGCACTAGTGAAAGTATGAACCCTATGCCTTGTTTCCTATCATTGCAATACCGTTTACGCTCACTTTTATCATTAGTTACCTTGCTGTTTTTATTATTTCAGATTACAAAAACCTATATCTACTATCCATATTGCACTTGTATCACCATCTCTTCGCCGAACTAGTGCACCTATACAATTTGCCATTGTATTGGGTGTGTTGGGGACACAAGAGACTCTTTGTTATTTAGTTGTAGGGTTGTTTGAGAGAGACCATCTTCATCCTACGCCTCCTACGGATTGATAAACCTTAGGTCATCCACTTGAGGGAAATTTGCTACTGTCCTACAAACCTGTGCACTTGCAGGCCCAACAACGTCTACAAGAAGAAGGTTGTGTAGTAGACATCAAGCTCTTTTCTGGTGCCGTTGTCGGGGAGGCTAGGTAAACGACACTCACACCCCGTAAACTAAGATCTTTTATGGTGCCGTTGCCGGGGAGGTGAGTGCTTGAAGGTATATCTTTAGATCTTGCAATCGAATCTTTTTGTTTCTTGTTTTATCACTAGTTTAGTTTATAAAAGAAAACTACAAAAAATGGAGTTAAGTTTGTCTCATACGCTTCATCTTTTTAATATCTTTCATGAGTTTGATGGAAAGGAAAATTGTGCTCAAGTGCTAGAAGAAGAGTCCATTAAAATGCTTGGTACTGAATCTTTGAATGATGAGCATGATTGCAATGTTGTTAGTATAAACTCTTTGAATATCCATAGTACTAATGATGATTGCACTAGTTATGATGAAAATGTCTCCTATAAGCATGTTGATTTTTGTGGAGTGCATGTTTGCATGGACGCACCAAATAGAGAAGATATATATTGCAAGAGGCATAAGCATTTAGAAACTAAATGGTTGCAAGAAAGGCTAGATGTGAGTGCTGAAAATTTAAAATTCCGTTGCCGTACTTGTGAACTTTGCAATGAACGTGGTCATTTACATGTCTGATGCCAATTGTTTCATGATCGAATTGTGTCCAAAAATTGTGATGATTTGATCTCCCTTGATCACTATAATGAACTTAGTTTGCTTTTGCGTTATGAAGAGTTGAAACGTTTAACTAAGCCTATTCCAGAATTTAATCTTGGGCATTTCCTTGATATTGATCTAGAAAAGATTTATATGTTTTGTGCGGAGAATTGCATTGAAAATCCTTATATTGCCAATTACCTAAAGAAAAGGAAGCAAATAGAAGACGATGAGAATACTAATGAAAGGGAAGAGACTTCCCAATATCCTCCTATTATTTCTTATGATGAATTAGGTAACGAGGAGGAGCTTTCTATTCAACCAATCTCGTCAATAAGGAGCTCAAAGAGGAAGGTTGAACCCACACATAATGTGAAAAAGAAAAGGAAAAGAAGGGGCAACAAAGGTAAAAAGGTATCCTTCCCAAATGATGTTGCTCCTACTACTCATTGTGATGATGATAATTGCTATACTATTGGTGCTATCCATACTATTAATGATGAGAGTGATTATGCTTATGATATGAAAAGGCCAAAGCTTGGGGAAGCTATGTTTGATGAGGATGAAATATTTGAGAATATATTTGCTGAAATTAATGTTTGGCCCAAGCTTGGGGATGCTATGTTTAATAAAGATAATATTTTTAGCATCCCAAGTTTTGATATGCAAAGTTCTTATGATGATAGCATACCTATGATGATTATATTGATGAAAGTGGGTTTGGAAGAGTGTCAACTTTAGGAAGTAGTGATCCCAATATTTTGGAGGATGTTGAATTTTATTGTGATGAATATGAAAGTGGATTTGGAAGAGTGTCAACTTTATTTAGTGATTCCACTATCTTGGGAGAGGTTTCAATCGATTATGATGAGAACGAAGTTGCTACTTATGATGATTATTGTGATGAAACTTATGCTAAAAAAAGTAGTGATGATTATATTTACAAATCTTGTCATAATTATGATTACCCTTTATCTAAACATTACTCTTTTAGTGTGGAAACAATTTTTAGTGTTCAAGTCTCTTATGATACTCCCACTATTCCGAATGAGAAGAATTTTGCTTATGTGGAGAGTAGTAAATTTTCTATGCTTGTAGATCATGAAAAGAATGCTTTAGGTGCTGGTTATATTGTTGAATTCATTCATGATGCTACTAAAGATTATTATGAGGGAGGAATATATGCTTGTAGGAATTGCAATAATATCAAGTTTCCTCTCTATGTGTTGAAAATCTTGAAGATATGCTTGTTTAGCTTTCCTATGCTAGTTGATTATTGTTCCCATAAGTTGTTTGCTCACAAAATCCCTATGTATAGGAAGTAGGTTAGACTTAAATGTGCTAGTCATATACTTCATGGTGCTCTCGTTATGTTTC
The DNA here is from genome assembly GCF_018294505.1 of Triticum aestivum. NCBI lineage: Eukaryota > Viridiplantae > Streptophyta > Magnoliopsida > Poales > Poaceae > Triticum > Triticum aestivum. Next base: position 115,001,452 of record NC_057807.1, on the reverse strand, counting down.
AATTCTTATCTTTTATGTGAGCATCATTGTCATCATCATGCCTAGCTAGAAAGGCATTAAAGAAAAGCGCTTGTTGGGAGACAACCCAATATTTATCCTTACTGTTTTTGTGTGTTCACATGATTATGATACTGTATGTCGGTGTACTAAAGTAGGGGTACCTTAGTATCCCGAACTTGTGCACGGGCAGTCGCAGCACCCCGCGGCAAGGCTTGCCGAACGTCCGCCAAGATCCTCCGTAGCTCTCATTGGTGCCATTCAAGAACAAAGTGTTTTAACTAAGGAGACAAGGCCCCGGCAAGAGGAGCTTGCCGGGGAGGACAAGGCCCCGGCAAGAGGAGCTTGCCGGGAAGGCCAACCAAGGCATTTCAAGAAACTTGCCGCGACGCGCCTCGCGTCCCGGCAAGACCCGGTGAGCGACAAGCTTCCGGGCGCGATAAGACAACCACCGCGGCAAGACGCTTGCCGCGGCGAAGCCACCACCCTGTGCCTACGCTCCAGCGCATCCGTCGACGTGTCGCCGCAGGACCGTCCCAGGATCACGTGGCGGGAAGCTGTGCAGCCAAGCGGTGCGAGGTGGCAAGTGGAGATGACGAGAAGGCCATCGTGGCAAGCGGTGGCGCCCCTAACGGTCATTTTCTACACTGTTTGGGCGATCCGATGGGCATTAAATGCCCTTGTCCCCTGCCGTCAGAGTTAGGTAGGGTGCACTGTGGATAGCGGTTGTACCAACCCCTCTTTTTACATTTCTACCCTTGCCTGCGTTGCCACCTGTCGGTGACCCCTTTAGCCTATAAAAGGAGGCCCATGCGCAATGTAGAGGGGGTTGGACTCTTTCGAAACGATAGCACGCTCACGCTCTCGAGCAAGAACACAATACAAACCACAAGCAGCAGTAGGAGTTTCATCTCTCCGGAGAGCTCCGAAGCTGGGTAAAATCCCCCGCGTGCCTCGCCTCGATCTGCTCTTCGTGCGCCCTCTGCTCCCTGCCGGACCGAGAAGGGGCCCTGCCCCATAGGTGTCCGTTTCCCACGACATCTTTGGCGCGCCAGGTAGGGGGCGTCGAGGTTGTGCGAACCTGATCCGGTGCTCGCGCGCGCTACATCAACATCTTCATCGACATGCCACCGAAGAGGAAGGCTTTGGAGGTGGCCGCTCCGTCCACGTCGATCCCACCGCCACCGGAGCAAACGGGCGGTGGGGTAGACGCCGGCGAAAGAATAGGCGCCGACAGGGGAACTCACGTTGTCACCAGATCCAAGGAGAAGGCCCCGCAAGCTTCGGCGTCTGTACATGCACCGCACCCCTCCTAGGAGGCGCGGGATCGACAACGCCATGGTGCTCCTAGCACCATACTCGCGTTGGAACAAGGCCAAGCTGGTGGATCGCGGGACGCTCAAGGCCAACATGCGCGTCAACATGTTGGCACGAGCGCGGCACGGTCGCCTGGACGAGATGTTGCTCCTTCTAACACTGTTAGAAGTTTGAGCATATCCCGCTCCTCGCGTCGATCGCCCCGGCCGCCGAAAACCCCAGAAGAAGCGTTGGCTCGAGCCCAACTGCTCCTAGACTACCCTCCAGCGCCGGACAATATCGACGACTGGAGGATCACCATTCAGAGCCTCATCGGCTTCGCCAACGGCGACACTCCCCGGCAACCGAGCACATCGAAGCCGCGGCAAGACGCCCAGGTGCAAGCCGGTGGCGACAAGACCGGTGGGGGTGCCACCACTGTGCACTTCCCTCCCCGAAGGCCAAGATCACCGACTCGCCGGGTCAACCTCGACACCGACTCCACGGCGTCGTCGGATCCACGGGTTCGTCGTGATCAGCGCCAAGTTCTCCAAGAACGATGACAATAGGACGCTCGTACTCGAATTGAGCGTCGAAGAGAAGCGCGGCATCAATCAGAGCAGCGCGATGGGACCACTGTCGACATGCATGCGCCAGGGGAACCAGGCGACTTGCCGTACGCGGTAGGTTGCCCTGCGTTCACCCGTGAGCTGCGGCAAGTCCAGTGGCCCAGTACCAAGAACTTCAAGCCAAATGTACCCGAGAAGTACGATGGGATACATCCGTCGGAGTTCCTCGGCGTCTACACCATCGCGGTGCAGGCGACCGGGGGGCGCGACGAGAAGATCCTCGCCAACTACTTCCCGCTGGTGCTCAAGCCCAACGTCAGATCGTGGCTCATGCACTTGCCGGACGACTCCATCTCCTCATGGGCGGACCTGTGCCATTAGTTTGTCGGCGCCTTTACAGGCGGCCACAAGCCCCATGGCCAGGAAAGCGATCTTCATCTGCTCGCCCAGAAGGAAGGAGAACCCCTGCGCAAGTACATACAGAGATTCAGCCAAGTGCAGCGCAACATCCCAGACGTCCACCCTGTCGCGGTCATCAGCGCGTTTCATCAGAACGTGCGAAACCGCAGGATGAGGGAGGAGATGGCGATGTGCAAGATTAGGGACGTCAGTGAGCTATATGCCTTGGCCGACAAGTGTGCACGTGCTGAAGAAGGGAGGAAACTCCCTGGAGAGAATGCAGGAGCAGAAGGATCTAACAGTGAGGATGCCGCCCCGACAAAGAAAAACCGGCGGCGGAACAATAGAAAGAGGAAAGCAAAAGATGTGCTAGTCGTCGAGCAGTCCGGCAACGGAGGCGGCGCCGAGAAGGCCAAAGCCGGTAACTCCGGCGAGGCCGTGGTGGCCGCCGACAAGCAGGACGGCTCCGGCAAGCAGTACTGCAAGATCCACCGCACCAAGGGCCATGACCTCCAGACCTGCAAGAAAGTTGACCAGCTTGTAGAACTACAGAAAGCTGAGTACGAGAGACGCGACAAGGAGAAGGCCCAGGAGGGTGGCGGAGGATCCGGCAAGAAGCGTCCCGGCCGGGGAGGGCACCGCGGCAAGGCCAAGCAGCGGCAAGGAGACAGGCCTCCCCGCGGCCGCGACAAGGATGAAGATGAAGACGAAGATGAAGAGATGGATGAGGATGAGGCTGATGAGCAGGAGTTTCAGAAGGCAACAGAGGTTTTGTGCGTCGACGGCGGTGCTTCTCTGCATACTTTGCACCGCCAGCTCAAACAATGGGTGCGTGAAGTTAATGCAGCAGAACCATCAGTTGAGTCGTGCAAGCCTCTGAAGTGGTCCTGCACGCCCATCATCTTTGATGTTGAGGATCACCCTGATCGCATAACTGCGGTCGGGTGCTTGCCGATGTTGGTTTCGCCAACTATCCGCAACCTCAAGGTCACAAAGATGTTGATTGACGGCGGGGCCGGCCTGAATCTGACCTCCTCCGCGGTACTCAAGAAGCTCCAGATCCCCGACAGCGAGCTCGAAGAGACCGGCACTTTCCAAGGAATCAACCCGGGAAGGAGCAAGCGGAAGGGGAAGATCATGCTGCCAGTGACATTTGGCAGCGAGCTGAACTTCAGGACAGAGAGAGTCACCTTTGACGTTGTTGATTTCCCATTGCCCTACAATGGGATACTCGGCCGTCCAGCGCTCGCCAAGTTCGTGGCAGCCTCTCACTACGCCTACAATGTGCTCAAGATGCCCGGTCCGATAAGTGTCATTTCTGTCCCTAGCGACAAGAAAGATGCCCTTATCTGTACCGACAAGATCTACCGGGAAGCAACAGCCGCAGCAGAACGCAAGCCACTTGCCGCTGAAGCTCCCGGGGGGAAGAAGAAGACCAAGTCCGGCAAAAGCAGCTCTGATGCCCACCCCGGCAAGCGCACCTCTTCGGAGTGCTGCGCTACTGTCGAGGACGCACCATCGAGCTCCACCGGCAAGTGCAAGAAGGCAAAGACAGCTTCGCCAGAGACCAAGAAAGTGGCCATCAAGGAGGACGGCACTGGTGGTACCTTCACCATCAGTGCCACGCTTGACCCTAAATAGGAAAGTGCGCTCGTTGCTTTCCTGCGGGCGAATGTCGATGTGTTTGCATGGCAACCGTCTGACATCCCCGGTGTTCCCAGGAAAGTAATTGAGCACCACCTTGCCGTCTGCCCTCACGCGCGGCCTGTCAAGCAGAGAGTCAGGAAACAAGCAGTGGAGCGTCAGGAATTCATTGCAGAAGAGATCAAGAAGTTGGAAGCAGCAGGCCTTGTCAGAGGAGTGCTCCATCCTACGTGGTTGGCCAATCCTGTAGTCGTGCGCAAGGCGAACGGGAAATGGAGGCTTTGTATTGACTTCACTGATGTTAATAAAGCTTGTCCCAAAGACCCATTTCCCTTGTCGCGCATTGACCAGATTGTTGACTCCACGACCGGATGTGACTTGCTTTCATTTCTTGATGCATACTCAGGATATCATCAGATCTTCATGGCTGAAGAGGATGAAGAGAAGACCGCGTTCATTACTCCATGTGGCACGTACTACTTCGTACGAATGCCTTTCGGACTAAAGAACGCCGGTTCAACATTTGCAAGAGTAGTCAGCCATGCTTTTGAGCCACAGTTGCACAGGAATGTAGAAGCTTACATGGATGACATACTGGTCAAGAGCAAAGACAGAGCAACTCTGATCCAGGATTTGGACGAGACCTTTGCAAATCTGCGCAAGATCAGTCTCAAGTTGAACCCCGAGAAGTGTGTGTTTGGAGTCCCCTCCGGCAAGCTCCTCGGGTTCTTTGTATCTCAGCGAGGGATTGAAGCCAATCCCGACAAGATCAAGGCCATTGAGCAGATTGAAGCCCCGAAGCGCGTCAAGGATGTGCGAAGGCTTGCCGGCTGCGTTGCTGCTCTCAGCAGGTTCATCTCTAAGTCTGCTGAGCGCGCCCTGCCATTTTTCAAAATTTTGAAAAAGGCAGGTCCAATGAAATGGACTCCGGAAGCGGAGGCTGCGCTGCAGGACTTGAAGAGATACCTGTCCTCCACTCCAATACTTGTCGCACCTAAACCACAAGAGAAGTTGCTGCTGTATCTAGCAGCAACCAATCAAGTGGTTAGTGCTGCATTAGTAGCGGAAAGGGAGGCGGACGATGAGCCAGCGGCCACGGCAAGCGAATCCAGCGACAAGCAGGGGGCTTCCCCGACAAGCTCTGGTCCCGACAAGGATAGATCTGTGCAGCCAGAAGAAGAGAAACAAAAGAAGATGGTGCAGCGCCCAGTTTATTTTGTCAGTTCCCTTCTGCAGGGGGCTAGGTCAAGGTACTCTGGCGTGCAGAAGTTGCTTTTTGGCCTTCTCATGGCCTCAAGGAAACTGCGCCATTACTTTCAAGCACATGAGATCACAGTTGTCACTCGCTTTCCGTTGAAGAGGATATTGCAGAATCCGGAAGCAACAGGCAGGATCGTCGAGTGGGCACTGGAATTGTCAAGCTTTGGCCTCAAGTTTGAAAGTACTTCAACTATTCAGAGCCGAGCATTGGCAGAATTTATAGCAGAATGGACGCCAACACCTGATGAAGAAATTCCGGAGACGAGCATCCCCGTCAAGGAGACAAGCAAAGAATGGGTCATGTACTTTGATGGTGCCTTCTCGCTGCAAGGCGCCGGTGTGGGAGTATTACTTGTCGCACCCACCGGAGAGCACCTCAAGTATGTGGTCCAGATGCACTTTCCCAAGGAGCAAGCAACAAACAATACCGCAGAGTATGAAGGCTTGCTTGCCGGACTCAGGATCGCTGCAGACCTTGGGATCAAGAAGCTCATTGTCAGGGGTGACTCGCAACTTGTCGTCCGCCAAGTAAACAAAGATTATCAAAGTCCGTTGATGGAAGCTTACATTGACGAAGTGAGAAAGTTGGAAGAGCATTTTGACGGCCTACGGATGGAACACGTTCTGAGAGCTCAGAACGACATTGCAGACGGCCTGTCAAAGTGCGCCGCACTCAAGTTACCTATGGAACCAGGAATTTTTGTGCTCAAGCTGACTCAACCATCGGTAACACCATCAACTGGACAGAGCAAGAAGAGGAAATTGATTTCTGGTGACTATTTTCCAGCAGATCTCCCCGAAGCCGCCGCCAAGAAGGTCCCCAAAATCAACACAAAGAGTGTTGAGGGGCAGTCTGCTCCGACAAGCCCTAGGGTTTGTTTCGTTGAAGCAGACGCCCCCGACAAGTTTTGCTCCGGCAACCTTGTCGGGGAACATCACGCTCCGGCTGAACCGCAGATTCTTGCCGTGGGAGCAGATGTTCCCGCAGTAGCATTTGCACCTTTAGTCCTTGTCATCGAGCCACAAGCTCCGGCATGGGCGCAGCAGATCGTCCGTTTCCTTCAAACAAGAGAACTTCCCGAAGAGCAAGAAGAAGCGGAGAGAGTAGCCCGGCAATCAAGTATGTACCAGTTTGTCGATGACATACTGTACAGAAGAAGATTCAACGGTGTGAAATTGAAGTGCATTCCCCGGGAAGATGGACAGGAGCTGTTGGCGGAAATACATGGAGGCATATGTGGTCACCACATTGGCGCGAGAGCACTTGCCGGCAAAGCCTTCCGGCAAGGTTTCTTTTGGCCGACAGCCCTCCAGGATGCAACTGCACAAGTAACCAAGTGTGAAGCGTGCCAGTTCCACTCCAAGCAGATACATCAACCAGCTCAAGCTCTCCAAACGATCCCTTTATCCTGGCCATTTTTGGTCTGGGGGCTCGACATCCTCGGCCCCTTTCCCCGAGCTATCGGGGGCTTTGAGTACTTGTACGTGGCAATCGACAAGTTCACAAAGTGGCCGGAAGTGGAAGCAGTGAGGAAGGTGACAACACAGTCAGCAGTCAAGTTCTTCAGGTCGATTGTCTGCCGTTTCAGAGTCCCTAACAGGATCATCACCGACAATGGCACACAATTCACGAGCCGCACCTTCATGCAGTACGTCCAAGATCTTGGCGCCAAGATCTGCTTCGCTTCTGTTGCTCACCCGAGAAGCAACGGTCAAGCAGAGAGGGCAAATGCTGAAGTGCTGTGCGGGCTCAAGACCAGAACTTTCGGCAGGCTACACAAGTGCGGAAGAAACTGGATCGAGGAGCTGCCGGTGGTTCTTTGGTCGATCAGGACGACGCCAAATCGAGCCACTGGCCAGACACCTTTTGCTCTAGTCTATGGAGCAGAGGCAGTTCTCCCCACGGAACTCGTATACGGATCGCCTCGAGTGCTCTCTTATGATGAGCTTGAGCAAGAGCAGCTGCGGCAAGATGACGTGCTGCTCCTTGAGGAAGATCGTCTTCAGGCTGCTGTACGAGCTGCTCGCTACCAGCAATCTTTGCATCGCTACCACAGCCGCAAAGTTAATGCCAGAAGCTTTGAGGAAGGCGACCTTGTTCTTCGGCGCGTTCAATCCGCCAAGAATTCCAACAAGTTGACGCCGAAGTGGGAAGGCCCTTATCGGGTGAAGCGAGTCACTAGGCCCGGCGCTGTCCGCCTTGAGACCGAAGATGGCATTCCGGTGAGCAACTCCTGGAACATAGAGCATCTTCGTAAGTTTTACCCCTAAGGCGCGGTTGCCGGAACCTGCTGTTCCGACAACCACCTTTTGTACAAGCCTTGCCGCTGTTGCATGTAACCCTTTGTACAAAGCCGGGCGCAGATCCCGCGCATAAATAAAGATCATATGCTCTGCAAATGTTGTAAAATTTCATGCTTTCTTTCTTTTGCATGTATTATTTGACACTTTGTGCAGCTCTTGCCCCCGGTAAGCAATAACGAGCCTTAAGGCTCCATATCTTTATTTTCTCTTCTTTCTTTTTCTTAAAAAGAAGGTTCCTTCGCCCACAAGTTCACCGGGGGGGAAGAAGAAGATAATGGTGTGGACCAGGCGTCATTCAAAGAAGTATAGCCTTGCCGGGACGCAGACGACAGAAAAGCTAAGTTGCCACAGTTTGAGCACAACTAGTTTTGAATTTTTTAAGTTATCTTCCTTGAACGACCGTGCTTTGTATGGAAAACCTGTGCGCAGAGGAACCAACTCGTAGCTAGTTGCGCCCTTGCCTTGTTTCGAGTCCGCTCAACAATGTAAGTGTGCTGCGACTAGTTCCGACAAGGTTTCTTGCCGGAGGCAGCACCGCCAGCAGGCTGCTGATGTTCCGCACTCGGCGCTCGCGGCAAGGGTGCCTGCGCCGGCAAGTTCCCTGAAAGCATAGGGTAAAAACATACAAAGGAAGGAATCAAGTAAAGGAAATAACATAGCAAATACTACCCAGAATAAAGTTATATTACAATAATAACTTGCCGCGCTCTAATGGATTGTTCCTGTGACATGTCTGGCAGCGGCAAGAAAAAGGAGGAAAAGGGCGGCCTAATCTACACGATCGCCGTCGACCCTTCTGACTTCATTCACCTTGTCCACAATGGGTGCGACAAGGGCTTTGAGCTCTGCAAGATCAGCACCCGCCGGCAGCTTCTTGAGAACGTTGGTGAGGTTGAGGTTCGGATTGCGGAAGAGCACCTTCACCAGCACCTTCTCCAAGACTCTGGCGCAGATTGCGCGCGACTCATCAGCCAGCTGCTTTGGGATCCTTTCCCGGAGCTGCTGGAGAGCCGTCACCACGCCCTTGAAGAACAGAGTAAGCTTGGCGCTGGGCTGGAGGTTCTCGTCGGAGGAGTACCCGAAGCCTGCCAAGTCTAGTTGCGCCAGCTCCTCGCCGATGGTGGCAGCAATGTTGACGAGGCCCTCCGTCCAGAGCTCCACCGTGGCCCTGAAGGTGTTTTGAGTCTCGGCGGCCCTCGTTAGCAGCTCCTCGTTGGCCTTGATCTCTTTCTTCAAGTCATCTTCTCGCTTCTTGGCGCCGTCCAGCGTCTCAGTCAGCGTGACCAGCTTCAGCTCCAGATCGGCATTTGAGTCCTTGACGGTGTTCAGTTCCTTGACCTTATCGGTGAGTTGAACTTGCAGATCGCCATGAGTGAGGGCATCCTTCTCGCGTTCGCGCTGGAGCGCGGCAAGATCCTCATCCTTCCTTTTCAAATCAGCCTCCAGCTGCATCGTCTTCACCTCCAATTCCTTCTTGGCGGCCTCGGCAGCTGCGGCAGCATCCTTCGCTTCCTTGAGCGCCCCGCCAAGTGATTGTTCGCGTGCGGCGAGCTCCTCCTCGTAGCTGTCCAGATTGACTTTCCGCTGTGTCAGTTCACCTTCCCGGGTGGACATCTCTTCAGCGGCAAGCCTCTGTTGCTCCTCAGCTTCTGCCTTTCGAGGAGGAAGGCCTTCCGCGCCTCGGCAAGCTGCGACCTCTCCTCCGCAATGGACCGGAGGGCCTCTTGGTTGCGGCTCTGGAGCTCCTCCGCATGCTTCTCTATGTCAACTCCCGCCTGCGCGACAAGCGCTTCCCGGGACTCCAGCTTCGCTTGTCGGGCGCGGTAGAGTGACACCAACTTCCGGAGCAGCTACTCCTCTTCAGACTCGTCGCTGCTGCTGCTTGGCGCGTCGACCACTGTCAGCCTAGCAGAGGCAAGCACTTCCCCATTAAATTCCTCTCCTTCGACCGGCGCCCTAGAGCTCAACGCCCAGGGAAGCCTAATGAAGACACCCTCGCCGGCCTTCAAGTAGGCGCCGGGCTGGGGCTCTTCAGAGCCCGGTGCTGCATCAGCGGCGGAGGGGTCGGCGGTCGGTGTAGCGCCTTGCGCTCCTGCGCCCTCCGGGTCGTTAGTGCGATTGTCGGACCCCTCGCCAGCTCCTGCGCCAGCAGCCTTGGCGGCCTCTTCACCGGCGGGATCGTCAGCACCGGCCTCTTCCTCGGTGGCGGCGGCATCATCAGTGTTGCCGCGTACATCCTCCTCGTCGGTGGCCTCAGTCTCCATCGGATCTGTGGAAGGGGGATCTGAAGACAGGGAGAGGAAGAAAAAGTCAAGCAAATATCCAAAAAGAAGATCAGAAGAAGAAAAGCCCAAGGGAAAATTTCCGACAAGGAGGGTTACCTGTGCTGGGCTCTGTGATCATGGGCTCCACCACCGAAGGATTGCTGGTCCCGTCCCTTGCCGGGGAACTGCCCCTGGCCGGGGACCGCTCCCTTGCCGAAGAGCGCTCCCTTGTCGGAGAATCGCCCCTTGGCGGCGTAGTTGAAGCAGATTGCACCTCTGGAGCGGCTTCTGGTTGCTCCTGATGGGCCTGTTCTGCTCCTACACAAGCAAGTCAACAATCAAGATGTCAGCAAGGAAAGAGCACCCATGCGCGCCCCACAACGGGAAGTGAACAAATACTTACGCTGGGGGCTGTGCTGGGGCTGCTTCGAGGAGAGATTGTCGGGTCTGTCAAGGTGGTCTCGGACGCGTCTTCTACCGTCACAGTAGGATCGTCCTCGATGACAACCATGGGGACCTTGGCCCTCTTTGCCGCTCTCTCGGCCAGAGTCCTGAAATGGAACGGGGTTCAGAGGGAAGCAGATCGGATACAAGACAAGAAACAGCAAGAATCGAAGAAACATAAGTACAACAGGAGAAAGTCTTACTCCTCCTCCTCTTCTTCCTCCTCGTCGGAGCTCAGTGCGGAGAGGTCGAAGTCCGGTACTCTTTCAGCGTGACGAGGTGGAGGAGTGGGCTCCCTTGGACGCTTGGCGGGAGCTGCGGCAGGATCAGGTGTGGCAGCTCGAGAAGACCCCGCCCCAGTTGCCGGCACGGCCTGAGATGCTCCCGCGGCAACGGTGCTTGCCGTGGTGGAGCGTGTCCCACGGTGCTGCGGCTGTTGGCCTGCCTGCCGCCCCGCTATATCTCCAGTCCTACGGAGGCGCCTTCTTTGTTGGGCTGGGGGCTACGCTGGGGGCTCCGCCTGTGACAAGCTACTCGAAGACGGCTGGCCGCTTGCGCCCTCGGCGGACTCGCTCGCTTCGGCTTCGGGCTCTGCTTCGCCAGCGACCTCCCCGACAAGGTCCTCTCGGTCGGCAAGGCTTGCCACCTCGGCCGCCTCTGCCTCCTCCAACGTGAAACCGAACTCGCCCGCGGCGGCGGCTGCCGCCGCCTCTTCAGCCCTGGTGGCGATGTACCGCATCTCATCATCAGTGGTGTCGCGGGTGAGGAGCCTCTGCTCGTCGGCACGGACTACTACCTCCACCAAGCCGTCGAAGAATTGCCGCACGATGTCGTCGGAGGGCTCCCGCCAAGTTGGGATAATCCCGTGCGAGTCGCACTCCGGCATCATCGTGCGGATGCGATCAAGCTGGGAGTTGTTGCACAGCGGGACGACGCCCTGCGGCAGCCTGAACCACTCCGGATGGTTGGCGTCGTGTTTGAACAGCTCCTTGAGCATCCCATCCAACTCCAAAACAGTAAAGTTAAAATTGAGGCCTGGGCGCAGCCTCATGATATCCGCCGGGCCGCCAAACAGCCAGGCGGGCCTCCCCTCTCCTGCAGAGGGGCGATGCGGCGGCGAAGAAAGTCTGCGCCAATAGCCCCTACAGTGAGCTCGGCAAGCCTGAGCCGCAGAATCCGGGTGGTGGCGATCTTCAGCTTAGCATCGTCCGCCGCTAGGGCGCTCCAGTCGCCGCCGCGCACTACTCGGGTTTGGCGCAAATTGGTGAATGGCTGCGGATCTGCGTCAACTATCCAGCACCATTCAGCCCTCCACTCATCCCATTTGCTGTGGAGCTCCCCCTCCAGATAGACCTCCTTCTTGCCGACCCTCGAGATCCAGGCAATCCCGCCGGACAAGGGCTCTCCTTTCTCGACCCGGGGCATGAAATAGTGGCAGAAAAGGGCAACGTTGGGGTGGATTCCGACGAAGTTCTCGCAAAGATGCGCGAAAACCGCCATTGTCAGAATGGCGTTGGGGGTGAAATCAAGGAGATGGAGCCCGTATGTGTTCATGACGTCGCAGAAGAAATCGGAAAAGGGCGGGCAGAGCCCGCAGTAGAAGAACAATGGGAAGAAGTAGTACCCTTTTGGGCACCGCTTCGAAGTAGAAGCTTCGGCGGAGAGTACCTGCGTGCGCGGATGCGCCCGCGTCTCCATCGACCAGAAGAGATAGAACTCCTCCCACAGCGCCTTCGGGGTGAGCTCGGGGGGGGGGGGGGAGTGCTCGCTCCTTGCGCAGCGCCTCAAGCCGCAGCGCCTCGGTCGACTTCGCACTCTTTCCGGTCTTCGGAGCCATGGCGGAAGCGGTGGAGGAGAGCGGCAGCGACGGGCGGCGGAGCGCTGCTCTCTTTCGGCTTGGAAAGCGGAGGGGAGCGGCGGTGTTTTCTGAAGAAGAAACCGCAAGTGGCGAAGGTGGGGGAACGGCCCCTGTTTCCCCTACTTATAAAGAGGAGAGGCGAACGTTACGCCTTTTCCGATTAAAGAATCACCCACGATCTCTCCCACGACACCGCACTCGACGCGTGCCGTTACGGGAGGGCGCGGTGGATACGGAGTTAGATTTGGTGTGGACCCAGGCCGCGTGTGCCCGTGCCCTGTTTTGGGCCTGGCCCAACAGCGCTCGGCACCGTGTGTGGCCCAGGCCCGGGGGCTCCTGTCGGTGTACTAAAGTAGGGGTACCTTAGTATCCCGAACTTGTGCACGGGCAGTCGCAGCACCCCACGGCAAGGCTTGCCGAACGTCCGCCAAGATCCTCCGTAGCTCTCATTGGTGCCATTCAAGAACAAAGTGTTTTAACTAAGGAGACAAGGCCCCGGCAAGAGGAGCTTGCCGGGGAGGACAAGGCCCCGACAAGAGGAGCTTGCCGGGAAGGCCAACCAAGGCATTTCAAGAAACTTGCCGCGACGCGCCTCGCGTCCCGGCAAGACCCGGCGAGCGACAAGCTTCCGGGCACGACAAGACAACCACCGCGGCAAGACGCTTGCCGCGGCGAAGCCACCACCCTGTGCCTACGCTCCAGCGCATCCGTCGACGTGTCGCCGCAGGATCGTCCCAGGAGCACGTGGCGGGAAGCTGTGCAGCCAAGCGGGGCGAGGTGGCAAGTGGAGATGATGAGAAGGCCATCGTGGCAAGCGGTGGCGCCCCTAACGGTCATTTTCTGCACTGTTTGGGCGATCCGACGGGCATTAAATGCCCGTGTCCCCTGTCGTGAGAGTTAGGTAGGGTGCACTGTGGATAGCGGTTGTACCAACCCCTCTTTTTACATTTCTACCCTTGCCTGCGTTGCCACCTGTCGGTGACCCCTTTAGCCTATAAAAGGAGGCCCATGCGCAACGTAGAGGGGGTTGGACTCTTTCGAAACGATAGCACGCTCACGCTCTCGAGCAAGAACACAATACAAACCACAAGCAGCAGTAGGAGTTTCATCTCTCCGGAGAGCTCCGAAGCTGGGTAAAATCCCCCGCGTGCCTCGCCTCGATCTGCTCTTCGTGCGCCCTCCGCTCCCTGCCGGACCAAGAAGGGGCCCTGCCCCATAGGTGCTCGTTTCCCACGACACTGTAGTAATCATGTTTTATAGCTTTTGTTTCAATAAAGTGCCAATTAAGACCTTTAGGATAGCTTACGGTGATAGTTGTGTTGATCCTGCTGAAAATCAGAAACTTTTGCACCCAGTAAATTAGTTTTGTTAATTCACAGAAACATGCTTCTGATCTGATTATTTTTGCTCTGGATTGGTACCCAAATTTCTTAGGACTTCCTAATTTGGTAGAATTGTTGGAATTCCAAAAGTATACGTTTGATACAGATTACTACAGATTGTTCTGTTTTTGACAGATTCTGTTTTTCGTGTGTTGTTTGCTTATTTTGATGCATCTATGCCTAGTATTAAGTAGTATGAACCATAGAGAACTTGGAATACAGTAGATATTACACCAATATGAATTTAGAATGAGTTCATTACAGTACCTAAGTGGTGGTTTCATTTTCTTATACTAACGGAGCTTACGAGTTTTCTGTTGAGTTTTGTGTTGTGAAGTTTTCAAGTTTTGGGTAAAGATTCGATGGACTATGGAATAAGGAGTGGCAAGATCCTAAGCTTGGGGATTACCAAGGCACCCCAAGGTAATATTCAAGGACAACCAAGAGCCTAAGCTTGGGATGCCCCGGATGGCATCCCCTCTTTCGTCTTCGTTCATCGGTAACTTTACTTGGAGCTATATTTTTATTCACCACATGATATGTGTTTTGCTTGGAGCGTCATTTTCTTTTGTTAGTATTTGCTTGCTGTTATTTAGAATAATGGTTTGCATATTTAGTTTCAATAAAAATGTCAAGGATAGACTTTACCATGTTATTTTGCTAGTATACATGTTGCTGTTTTAAAACAGAAAGTTTACCGCTGTTGAAAAAATTCCCTAGAAAAGTCATAAAATGATATAATGTTGAAATTTTTTGCATAATGAGATCTGATAAATTTACTACAGTTGGAATTTTATTTCATAATTTTTGGAGTTAGTGAAGTATTGATACTCTTGCATTCTTTACAGATTGTACTGTTTTGGCAGATTGCTGTTATGGTTGCATTGTTTGCATATGTTTGCTTGTTTAATGATTCTATTTGAGGATAGGAGTATTAAATATGCAGAGGCATTTAGTATTAAATGTTGAATAATAATTTTAGTGATTTATTACAGTAGAAAATGATAAGGTTTTGCATTGGTTTATACTGACCTATCTCACGAGTTCTTGTTGAGTTTGTTGTGGGTGAAGCTTTTGAGAAATAGAGAAACCATGATATGAGAGGAATTAAGGAGACACAAAAGTTCAAGCTTGGGGATGCCCAAGGCACCCCAAGATAATATTTCAAGAAGTCTCAAGCATCTAAGCTTGGGGATGCCCCGGTAGGCATCCTACCTTTCTTCTTCAACAACTATCGGTTAGTATCGGTTGAGTCTAAGTTTTTGCTTCTTCACATGAGTTGTGCTATCCTTGCAATGTCATTTTATTTTGTTTTGCTTGCTGTTTGATTACAGTGCCAAGATCTGGAATTCCTTAATGTTAGAGAGTCTTCACATAGTTGCACAATTATTTAGCTACTCATTGATCTTCACTTATATCTTGTTGGAGTAGTTTGTCATTTACTTGTGTGCTTCACTTATATCCTATGAGTTGATTGTCATAAATCTGAAATAATATATGTCTCATTTGCTTATCCCATGGGGAGTAATGACTTCACATCTAAGAAGTAGAGGTTGTAAATTTATTGAAGGTTAGCAAGCATTGTATTGGTCATTTGAACAATTCATGAAAGAATATTGAAGGAAGAGAAATTTCATATATAAATACACTATCCTAGACATCTTTTATAGTTGAGAGCACTCATTAAGTATGACATGCTAAAGAGTTGATGTTGGACAAGGAAGACAACATAATGGGTTATGTTTTCGTACATCTCAGTTAAAGTATATTGTCATGGATCATTCAAACATGTTGAGCTTGCCTTTCCCCCTCATGCTAGCCAAAATTCCTTGCACCAAGTAGAGATACTACTTGTGCTTCCAAATATCCTTAAACCCAGTTTTGCCATGAGAGTCCACCATACCTACCTATGGATTGAGTAAGATCCTTCAAGTAAGTTGTCATCGGTGGAAGCAATAAAAATTTCTCTCTAAATATGTATGATATTTTGGTGTGAAGAAAATAGCTTTATATGATCTTGTTATGGAAGCAATAAAAGCGACGGACTGCATAATAAAGGTCCATATACAAGTGGCAATATAAAGTGACGTTCATTCGCATAAAGATTTTGTGCATCCAACCCTAAAAGCGCATGACAACCTCTGCTTCCCTCTGCGAAGGGCCTATCTTTTACTTTATGTCTTTTACTTTATGCAAGAGTCAAGGTGATCTTCACCTTTCCCTTTTTCATTTTATCCTTTGGTAAGCACTTTGTGTTGGGGTGATCCTGATATATATATATCCAATTGGATGTAAGTTAGCATGAACTATTATTGTTGACATCACCCAAAGGTGAATACGTTGGGAGGCAACACTATAAGCCCCTATCTTTCTCAGTGTTTGATTAAAACTCCATAACCATTAGTATTGCGTGAGTGTTAGCAATTGTAGAAGACTATATGATAGTTGAGTATGTGGAGTTTGCTATTCCTGAAAATAAGATGAATTGCAATTGTTTGACGACTAAGAATGAAGTTTGCTAGTTTTCAAGAAAGTTTATGGTCTATGCTTTGACATGTGAATTGCTTGTTACTTTATCGTGAGAAGTTTTATGAGATGAACTACTGTTATGACATATTATCATGCTAGAAAAGGTGATTGAAATTATCATTGATCAAACTTGTGCACCTTCTAGCATTCACACTTCATAAATTCTTTCATTATCATTTACCTACTCGAGGACGAGTAGGAATTAAGCTTGGGGATTGTCGGGGATATACCCCGCGGTATGACCCGGCCGGAAGTATGATCCGGCTGGACTTGGAGACTCACCAGAGACCCGGCTGGAGCATGGCGACTCACTGGCAATCCGCCCGGACATGGCGGTTTACATGCAACCCGCTTGGACATTGTGACTCACTAGAGACCCGGCGGGCGGATCAGAAGGACAACAAGGCCCAAGGCCCAGCAGACCGGCTTATACTCTGGTGGGTCGGTTTACGAGGAAATACACAAGGAGTTTTCCCTTAAGGGGGCAGACTAGGATTCCACTTGTTATAGAATAGTCCAAGACCTACTAGGACTCCATATGTAACCCACCCCTTCAACTTATATAAGGAGGGGCAGGGCACCCCAAGAGGGACAAGCGAGAAGAAACAATCTCTAGGGCTAGACACAAAGAGCCGTCTTTTACCGGCGACTCTCTCATGAGCGTAATGAGACCTAGCCACAAATAGCATGTAGGGCTATTACTGGATGATGTTTCCTGGGGCCCGAAGTTGTCTAAAGCCTTGTCTTGTGTTGCGTCTCTCGGTCCCGATCAACCCTCTCAAGCTACCGCATAGATGCGTTGGCCTCACGACTAAGTCCTCACACTAAGGACATCTATCGTGACAATTCCACGACAGTTTGCGCCCACCGTAGGGCTGCGCACGGTGATGTTGAGTTCTTGGAGGGATTTCTCTAGGGGTCAAGAAGCTTGCGGTTAACAGATGAAGAAGAGTCGGTGCGGCGTTGTCAGGATAACCCGGGGTATAAGAGATTAAGATCGGGAGAAATTATGGTTTCGTCCGTGCCGCTGTCGTTAGTATTTTTTCGATCGGAGATCGATTTCTATTACAAGCTATTGTACAACACTGCTACACCCGTGCAACGCTATGTCTGTTCTTAAATTTCCCCAATCATAAAACCGAAGGCAGCCAGCAGTCGTCAGGGGCATCAAGCCCCGTGTCAACGTGAGCCTTTTTTGCTCGAGTAAAATAGCACATCGGCTCAAGTACTAATACTTCAATTAGTGCTCGTCACGTCAAGCGACAGAGTTTGGTACCCACTGTTATGTGTACGGGTGAGGCAACAACGGTGACCAAACCCTGCAGAGAAGAGATCCACGTGTGTGCTAGTATTACGGAACAGAAGAGGAAAATAAGAAAGAGAAGGAAAAAGGACCACGACCCAGAAGTGGATGTATCTACGGAGTACTACTACTAATTTTACACGAGCATGTATGGATATCAAGAAATCAGATCGGTCAAACCTGATTGGTCAAACCTGATTGAACAAACCTGATTGAACAAAGTAACTACTACTACAGTCGTGGCCGTACATAGCCTCGCCTCGCCTCCGAGCCACCGTTGGTCTTCAACCCGTCCGCTCGCCGGCGGCGCGTGACCCGCCCACGCTAGTTCTGCCACGCCCCGCCTCTGCCTCTGCATATGGATGGACTCCAAAGAAAGACTGGGTACAAAGTATAAGCAGCGACAGCGGCAGAAACGTCACATCAATCATCAATCAGGAATCAGCGGAAGCGGTGGATTTTTTTATCACAGTTTGGCTGTTATTTTTTCTTTCTGATCTGACGTTGCCACTACTAATCGGAAGCAGTAGAGGCTAGAATAAAACACATCCAAGGAAGTACTACTTCTCTTGAGCAATTCAAGGGAATCAACGTATGGAAAGGCTACATGCATGGTTGTTCAAAGGAGTCAACTATGGGAAGACACGGACTCGACATCCGCCTCCGCCTCTTGTGGTGTGGCCGGTCGCGCTCGAGCCACCTCGGCCTCTGTCGCCTCGGTCCCATTCCTCCTGGGCCGTGGCCGAGCTGCTGTCGGTTTTCTGCCTCTCTTTATTGGAGCCGCCTCAACATACATACGATCTGCTCGGCGTCGTCAAGCCGCCATCGTCAAGTCGCCACCTGCCATCGTCGGCAAGCAGTCCACAGCAGCGCCATGAGCCGGCCACCACTACTTCACCTTTGCCGGCGTTGCTTCGAGCCGTTGCCCGGCAAATCATCAGGGACATGTGCGTTGGCAGTTTTTTTTTGATGGAGCGGTCACGTGTATGGCTGTTATCAGGGAAGGGTAGCTGCTGGAGTGTTCAGATGAGTTGCTATCAACAACCAAAAAATATATCAGGTGCTACACCTCCTATTTATTTCATCTATATACGGTAATCTATCTATGAACAGTTGCTCTGGCTTGCAACATTTTTATGCAGGGCAATTATTTATGACAAAAAGTGATATTATACCGCGGAGATGGAGGCACGCCAACATCATTCGGCACAGGTGGTCGTCGTTGCTCAACGGACTCCCACGCCGGCTTAGAACGCCGTGGCCGTCTCTCGCGACCACGCTGGCTTACAACAAGGAGGATAATTTGCCCGTCCGCACCGGCTTACAACGCCACGGCTGGCTCGTATGTCTGTGCTGCCTCTGATGTTGCGGTCGTCTTTACCGTCCGTCTCTCGCGGCCTGGTCTACATCAATACAGCAGACCACATCTGTCTGCATGAGCTGTTTATTGAGTATGAGCAAGTCACTGCTTGGGTAGCCCGGTTTTTCTTCCAACAAATTGGAGGCAAATTATCATGTATTATCAGCTACCATCTGCACTGGACAGCTCAATGGGCAGGCGCATAAGTCGTCGCCACTACAGTTTGATTAACTTCAAAACATCCAGTTGGAAGGAACCATTGGCCGAGTTGCTGACACGGCTCATACGAGATCATTTATAACCCGCCGCAGTCACCTCAACATTCTGTGGATTCACATCGCGCTATCAACACCAATGATATACACCTTCTGCTATGGTCAAATATGGAGAATCTCAAAGACAACTCCTCGAGCCGCCTTGAGACTCGGGGGCTACATGGACGTAGCTCAGTAAATATTGCCAGTTTAAAGGCCGTCGGAAAATTTCCGGCTCAAAATGAAGAATTCCAGTTCAAAATCCCGTTCAAGAGAAGCTCTCACATATCCGGTTCAAAATCCGGCTCAAGGGAAATTTGTCTCCCACAAAGCTCTGAAGCTTTCAATATCCGGCTCAACACCCGGTTCAAAAAGAATTTATCTCTCGCAAAGCTCGAGTTCTCAGTAAAAATTAAAGGGACCAAATAGAGTCTGTTACAAAGCACAACTCAAACATAGGTACCCTGCTTTAATGACCATTGGGAGCTGATCGTATTCGAATTTAGCTTAACCCTTTTGGTCTGACCCTGATCGTATTCGAATCAAAGTCGTTAAATATTCTCATGATCACTAGGGGGCTTCCTGTTCAAACATAGGTCATATTCGAACCAAAGAGAACATAGCTGTCGGTACCCTCTTGATCGGCACACTGTCGAGCTCACTAGGGGGCTTCTTGATCGTATTCGAATCATAGCTTAACCCCTTTTGGGAACCGACTTTGATCGTATTCGAATCAGAGTCGTTAAAAAACTCTCAATATCATTAGGGGGCTTCCTGTTCAAACATAGGTCGTATTCGAACCAAAGAGAACATAGCTATTGGTACCCTCTTGATCGGTGCAACGCCAAAGCCACTGGGGGCTACATGATCGTATTTGAATCCTAGCTTAACCCCTTTGGAACGGTTTACTGATCATATTCGAATCAGAAGCCTTGATTGTTTCTTCTTATTTGGTTTAAATTTTATTTGAACACAGCCTTTATTTGACTTGAGACTTTTTTGTTCCAAGATCTAAGTGTAACTGTGGTTTAAATTTAACCCGGCTTGATTTTGCATGATAAGTCGCCAACACATGACAATCATCATATATTTGCAAAGTGTTGGCTTCTAAGGATTGGGTTATCACCCTTACTGCACAGGTATCATAAGTCGGTAGTACGATTCAATATCACAGGTATGATATTGTTTATACATGATTGCCGGCCCTGGCTTTTGACGTTAAGTCGCCAGGGCATATGTTGTTTAAACTCTGTGCAGGATTTGCAGAACTATGACTTATATAAATGCTTAAGTCCAAGCTCATCATTAAAATTGATGCTTCAAAATGATTATTCGTTCTGGATTTTCTCAAAGGTTATAAGCCGTCGGGTTATTAAAATTCCGGCTTATAATGGAGGTGTATTAAATCGCTATCGGCCAAGAGCCGGCGGGTATTTAAACTCTGGATTTACTTGTCAACAGATAAGGTATTCAAAGTCGCTTTAGCGCAATGGCTATTATTTTATCAATGGATATGATTTATTCTACAATGGAAGGAATAGTCCCGAGTCGCTGCAGGCTTACGACCCGACACTTGGGGGCTACATTATTCAAATTGAGATTACATCAAATATGCAAGTCCCATGTCAGTGCCAGCATGCACCATGGCACTTGGGGGCTAATGTAAAGTCATTTTTTGATCAACTTATTGAAGACCCGACTCATCACATTGTAATGAGCCGGCCCTTGGGGGCTACCAATTGCTCCTGTTAAAAAATCAAGGTACACAAGTTAATTCCATTATATTGAAGGGTCCATTGCTCAGTTGGTAAAGCATAAGGCTCTTAACATTGTGGACGTGGGTCCAAGCCCCGCGGTGAAGGCTACATCATATGATGTTATTTTTAATGAAGTATATATAAAGCCCCAGCTCAGTATTATCTTGCTGAGCCGGTCCTTGGGGGTTACACGTTGCTGCTCAAGTTTACATAATCATATCTACAAAGTCCCTGCTCGTTATTACATAATGACCCGGCCCTTGAGGGCTACACTGGTTGAAATTTTATGAGCATAAAGCAATTTACATGTCCCATGTTGTTGCAAGCATGACAACCCAGCACTTGGGGGCTACATATGTGGAATATTCAGTTTATGACTAATGATTGAGATGAATAACCCAGATTTCTTCAAGGTTGAAACACTTATATTGAAGCAAGTCTTAAGCTATCACTATGTTCTCCTCTTAAGACTTGGGGGCTACAGGTATTATGCATATAAAGGAGGAACATCTTCAAATTCTCAGTTTTGAGCAAATCAGGAAGATCAATTACATGACCCGGTGTCAACAACAATTATGACTCGGCATCATCAGTCTTTATAACCCAGAGCTTTTGGAAATTATAACTCGACAAGATCTACATCTTTAAGCCGGTTGAAAATCAAATGAGTATTTCAAGACCTATATTTTTAAGCCGGCGCTTTGGAAGCCGACTCAAATGGATTATTTCTTATGATATTTCTCTACAAGAGCCAATGTCAGCAAATTGGTTATGAAGCTGGTCCGTTGACCCGGATTTTTCAGAAGAAGTGCCTGGATTTTTTGCATTGGCAAAGTTCGAACATATTTGTTAAAGGAGATTTGCTATAAGATCTTGAGCACACATCCAGAAAGAAATGACAAGGACTTAAGCATGATCAGGTGCCGGTTCAGGAAAATATTTAACCCGGAGCACAACCTATCAAGATTGTTCTTGTGTTTATTTTACAGGATCAGTTTAACACAGATAAATCCAAATTAAACTGGAGGCTAATGTCGGGGATATACCCCGCGGTATGACCCGGCCGGAAGTATGATCCGGCCGGACTTGGCGACTCACCAGAGACCCGACTGGAGCATGGCGACTCACTGGCAATCCGCCCGGACATGGCGGTTTACATGTAACCCGCTTGGACATTGTGACTCACTAGAGACCCGGCGGGCGGATCAGACGGACGACAAGGCCCAAGGCCCAGCAGGCCGGCTTATACTCTGGTGGGCCGGTTTACGAGGAAATACATAAGGAGTTTTCCCTTAAGGGGGCAGACTAGGATTCCACTTGTTATAGAATAGTCCAAGTCCTACTAGGACTCCATATGTAACCCACACTCCAACTTATATAAGGAGGGGCAGGGCACCCCAAGAGGGAGAAGCGAGAAGAAACAATCTCTAGGGCTAGACACAAAGAGCCGGCTTGCCGGCGACTCTCTCATGAGCGTAATGAGACCTAGCCACAAATAACATGTAGGGCTATTACCGGATGATGTTTCCCGGGGCCCGAAGCTGTCTAAACCCTTGTCTTGTGTTGCGTCTCTAGGTCCCGATCAACCCCTCTCAAGCTACTGCATAGATGCGTTGGCCTCACGACTAAGTCCTCACACTAAGGACATCTGCTGTAAGAATTCCACGACAGGGATGCTGATATGTCTCCAACGTATCTATAATTTATGAAGCATTCATGCTATTTTATTATCTGTTTTGAATGATTATGGGCTTTATTATACACTTTTATATTACTTTTGGGACTAACCTATTAACCGGAGGCCCAGCCCATATTGCTGTTTTATTGCCTGTTTCAGTATTTCGAAGAAAAAGAATATCAAACGGAGTCCAAACAGAATGAAACCTTCGGCAGCGTGGTTTTCTAGAAGAATATGATCCTGGAGACTTGGAGTTCAAGTCAGAAGATCCTCGAGGAGGCCAGGAGATAGGGGGCGCCCCCCCTACTAGGCGTGCCCCCTGTATCGTGGGCCCCTCGAGCACCTCCCGCCCGACTTCTTTCGCCTATATAAGCCTATGTACCCTAAAACCATCGAATATCAAGATAGATCGGGAGTTCCGCCGCCGCAAGCCTCGGTAGCCACCAAAAACTTCTCGGGAGCCTGTCCCGGCACCCTGCCGGAGGGGGAACCCATCACCCGTGGCCATCTTCATCATCCCGACGCTATCTATGACGAGGAGGGAGTAGTTCACCCTCGGGGCTGAGGGTATGTACCAGTAGCTATGTGTTTGATCTCTCTCTCTCTCTCGTGTTCTCTCTTTGGCACAATCTTGATGTATCGCGAGCTTTGCTATTATAGTTGGATCTTATGATGTTTCTCCCCCTCTACTCTCTTGTAATGGATTGAGTTTTCCCTTTAAGTTATCTTATCGGATTGAGTCTTTAATGATTTGAGAACACTTGATGCATGTCTTGCCGTGCTTATCTGTGGTGACAATGGGATTTCACGTGCCAATTGATGTATGTTTTGGTGACCAACTTGCGGGTTCCGCCCATGAACCTATGCATAGGGGTTGGCACACGTTTTCGTCTTGACTCTCCGGTAGAAACTTTGGGGCACTCTTTGGAGTACTTTGTGTTGGTTGGATGAATCTGAGATTGTGTGATGCATATCGTATAATCATGCCCACGGATACTTGAGGTGACAATGGAGTATCTAGGTGACATTAGGGTTTTGGTTGATTTGTGTCTTAAGGTGTTATTCTAGTATGAACTCTTGAATAGATTGATCCGAAAGAATAACTTTGAGGTGGTTTTGTACCCTACCATAATCTCTTTGTTTGTTCTCTACTATTAGTGGCTTAGGAGTGAGTCTTTGTTGCATGTTGAGGGATTGTTATATGATCTATCTATGTTATTATTGTTGAGAGAACTTGCACTAGTGAAAGTATGAACCCTATGCCTTGTTTCCTATCATTGCAATACCGTTTACGCTCACTTTTATCATTAGTTACCTTGCTGTTTTTATTATTTCAGATTACAAAAACCTATATCTACTATCCATATTGCACTTGTATCACCATCTCTTCACCGAACTAGTGCACCTATACAATTTGCCATTGTATTGGGTGTGTTGGGGACACAAGAGACTCTTTGTTATTTGGTTGCAGGGTTGTTTGAGAGAGACCATCTTCATCCTGCGCCTCCTACGGATTGATAAACCTTAGGTCATCCACTTGAGGGAAATTTGCTACTGTCCTACAAACCTGTGCACTTGCAGGCCCAACAACGTCTACAAGAAGAAGGTTGTGTAGTAGACATCATCATCGCGCGATCGACGGGCAGGGAGCGAGAGGACAGCAACTGGCGGTGCTGAGAGCTAGTGGTCAACTGCGGCGTCCCATTCCGCTGAGGGGGCGCGCGCATGGGCACGGGCATGGCGAGTGCAGCCAAATGAACAAGGACTGGCGCCGTGATGGGTCGAGGGGCGCCCACGGGCACGGGCACGGGCGCGGCGGGTGCAGCCAAACGCACGGGGACCACTACCCACGAGCACACGGCCAAGGCCTCTAGCGCGTGATATGTCTCCAACGTATCTATAATTTTTTATTGTTCCATGCTGTTATATTATCATTCTTGGATGTTTTATAATTATTTTATATCTTTTTTGGTACTAACCTACTGACATAGTGTCAAGTGCCAATTGTTGTTTTCTGCATGTTTTTACATCGCAGGAAATCAATACCAAGCGGAGTCCAAACGCAGCGAAACTTTTTGGATATTTTTTTGGGACCAGAAGACATTCAATGGGCTGGAGAAGCACTTGGGGGTGCTTCGAGGGGAGCACAACCCACCAGGGCGCGTCTGGGGGCCCAGGCGCGCCCAGGTGGGTTGTGCCCACCTCGGGTGCCCCCCGAACCGCCTCTTTGCTCTATAAATACCCTAATATTCCAGAAACCCTAGGGGAGTCGGCGAAAATCAATTCCAGCCGCCGCAGACTCCAGAACCACCAGATCCAATCTAGACACCATCACAGAGGGATTCACCACTTCCATTGGTGCCTCTCAGATGATGCGTGAGTAGTTCTTTATAGACCTACGGGTCCGTAGTTAGTAGCTAGATGGCTTCCTCTCTCTTTTGATTATCAATACAATGGTCTCTTAGAGATCCATATGATGTAACTCTTTTTGCGGTGTGTTTGTTGGGATCAGATGAACTTTGAGTTTATGATCAGATCTATCTTTTTATCCATGAAAGTTATTTGAGTTTTCTTTGATATCTTATATGCATGATTCTTATAGCCTCGTATTTCTTCTCCGATATTTGGGTTTTGTTTGGCCAACTTGATATATTTATCTTGCAATGGGAAGAGGTGCTTTGTAGTGGGTTCGATCTTACGGTGCTTGATCCCAGTGACAGAAGGAGAACCGACACGTATGTATCGTTGCTACTAAGGATAAAATGATGGGATCTATTTCTACATTAGATCTTGTCTATATCATGTCATCGTTCTTATTGCATTACCCTGTTTCTCCATGAACTTAATACACTAGATGCATGCTGGATAGCGGTCAATGTGTGGAGTAATAGTAGTAGATGCAGGCAGGAGTCGGTCTACTAATCTTGGACTTGATGCCTATATAATGATCATTTCCTGGATATCGTCATGATTATTTGAAGTTCGATCAATTGCGCAACAGTAATTTGTTTACCCATCGTTTGTTATTTTTCTCGAGAGAAGCCACTAGTGAAACCTACGGCCCCGGGTCTCTTCTTTGATATATTTGCCTTTGCGATCTACTTTTCCTTTGCTTTTATTTTCAGATCTATTAAACCAAAAATACAAAAATACCTTGCTGCAATTTATTTTATTTGGTGTTCGATCTATCAATATTTACTACTCTCTCACGTCCGTTTGGCTATCTCGGGCGCCGTTACCTGAAAGGGATTGACAGCCCCTTTTACACATCGGGTTGCGAGTATTTGTTATTTGTGTGCAGGTATTGTTTACGTTGTGTTGTTTGGTTCTCCTACTGGTTCGATAACCTTGGTTTCATCACTGAGGGAAATACCTACTGCTGTTGTGCTGCATCATCCCTTCGTCTTTGGGGAAATACCGACGTAGCTTCAAGCCGCCATCAAAAGGAATTTCTGGCGCCGTTGCCAGGGAGGATCTTCAACATATACCAGGTTCCTAATCACAAATCTCATCTCCTCACAATTTACATTATTTGCCATTTGGCTCTCATTTTCCTCTCTCCCACTTCACAAAAATTTGCCGTTTTATTCGCCCTCTTTTTCGTTCGCCATTTTCTTGCCGGATCCGTTTTGAGTGCAATCTTGTTGCGTAGTCACCATGACTCAAGAGAACACCAAGTTATGTGATTTCTCAAATACCAACAACAATGATTTTATTGGCACTCCGATTGCTCCTCCCACCACTAGTGCTGAGTCTTGTGATATTAATACTGCTTTGCTGAATCTTGCTATGAATGATCAATTTTCCGGTACTCCTAATGAGGATGTTGCATCCCATCTTAATACCTTCATGGAATTATGTGATATGCAAAAGAAAAAACATGTGGACAATGATGTTGTGAAGATGAAATTATTTCTGTTTTCTTTGCATGATTCTGCAAAAAATTGGTTTTCTTCTTTGCCTCCAATACTATCGATTCTTGGAATAAGTGCAAAGATGCTTTATCACTAAGTATTTTCCGCCTGCAAAAATTATATCCCTTAGAACCCAGATCATGAATTTCAAGCAACTTGAACATGAGCATGTTGCACAATCTTGGGAAAGGATGAAAATGATGCTAAGGTATTGCCCAACTCATGGGTTAATTCTTTGGATGATCATACAAAAAAATTACGCGGGATTGAATTTTGTTTCTCGTAATCTTTTAGATTCCGCCACAGGTAGTACTTTTATGGAAATTACTTTGGGTGAAGCCAC
This sequence comes from Triticum aestivum, assembly GCF_018294505.1. Classification (NCBI taxonomy): domain Eukaryota; kingdom Viridiplantae; phylum Streptophyta; class Magnoliopsida; order Poales; family Poaceae; genus Triticum; species Triticum aestivum. The sequence continues at coordinate 114,974,897 of NC_057807.1, read as the reverse complement.
CAAATTGCTTAATAATATTATGGCAAATTATTCACAATGGCATACCGAAAGGGCTCTTACTAGTAAAAAAGTTAATTCGGTTGAAGAAATTTCTTCTTTGACTGAAAAAGTTGATGCTCTTATGAAATTGTTGCTAGTAAAAGTGCTCCTATTGATTTCGAGATATGCCTTTGTCTACTTTGATTGAGCAAAATAGTGATGCCATAGATGTGAATTTTATCTCTCGAAATAATTTCAATAACAATGCTTATAGAGGTAATTTTAATCCTATGCCTTTTCCTAATAATTCCTCTAATAATTATGGTAATTCCTATGGAAATCAATCTTACAATAATAATAGGAATACCTCTGATCTTGAGAATAATATTAAATAATTTATCAACACGCAAAAGGTTTTCAACACTACTATAGAAGAAAAGTTGAATAAGATTGATGATTTGTCTAGAAGTGTTGATAGAATTTCTCATGATGTGGAAAATCTCAAGATGAAATTTTTTGTGCCTAAAGTTAAGGAATAAATTAAAGCTCTTTATGTTTCTATGGATGAAACTAAGAAAAGAACCGCTATGCTTAGAGCTAGAAGAGAATTTTTAGAAAAAGCATTTTCTAGTGATTGCTTTCATAAAGGTGATGAAGATCTTAAAGTGATTGGTATTTCTTCTATTGATTCCTTGTTTAGTAAAGTTAAGATTGTTGGAAAAGGGACTGGAGAAGAGTCAACTTTAGCTAGAAGGCGTCCCGATAATTCGGAGGGTGAAAATCTTGTTGAGAAAATTGATTAAAGTGGGTTTGAAGAGGTCAAGACTTTAACTAGTAATGTGCCCGCTGTTTTGGATTACAAAGACTATAATTATGATAGTTGTTCTTTGATTGATTGTATTTCTTTGTTGCAATCCATGATAAATTCACCCCATGCTTATGAACAAAATAAAGCTTTTACTAAACATATTGTTGATTCTATGATGAAAGCTTTTGAAGAGAAGTTGGAATTAGAAGTTTCTATTCCTATAAAATTACATGATGAATGGGAACCTACTATCAAAGTCAAAATTAAAAATTATGAGTGTTTTGCTTTGTGTGACTTGGGTGATAGTGTTTCTACAATTCCCAAATCTTTGTGTGATGTGCTTGGTCTTACCGATATTGAAGAATGCTCTTTAAATTTACACTTGGTGGATTCTACTATTAAAAAGCCTATGGGAAGAATTAATGATGTTCTTATTCTTGCAAATAGGAATTATTTTCCCATAGATTTTATTGTTCTTGATATGATTGCAATCCGTGTTGTCCAATTATTGTTGGTAGACCGTTTTACGCACTATCGGTACCATGATTGATATGAAAGAAGGCAATATTAAGTTTCAACTTCCACTAAGGAAGGGTATGGAACACTTCCCTAGAATTATAATTAGGCCACCATATGAATCAATCATGAGGGCATCTTATGGATCTAGAACCAAAGATGACAAAACTTAGACCCTTGCTTTATGCCTAGCTAGGAGCGTAAAACTATAGCGCTTGTTGGGAGGCAACCCAATGAATAAAATTTAGTTTTGCTTTTTGCTTTCTGTTCTTGAGTGTTTGCACAATTATGCTACTGTTATGATTGTGTTTTAATTAGTGTTTGTGCCAAGCAAAGCCTTTAGGATCTTCTTGGGTGATAGTTGTTTGATCTTGCTGAAAAATAGAAACTTTTGCGCTCACAAAAATAATTCTCATTTTAACAGAAGAGTGCTTTTGAGCTGATTCTTTTTGCATAAGATTAATATACAAATTTCTCACGTGTTCCTAATTTTTCAGAATTTTTGGACGTACAAAAGTATTCGAAATATCCAGATTACTACAGACTGTTCTGTTTTTGATAGATTCTGTTTTCTTTGTGTCGTGTGCTTGTTTTGATGATTTTATGGTTTTCTTTGATGAGTTTTTGCCATAGAAAAGTTGGAATACAGTATATATAATGCAAGAATAAAATATGAATTAGTTTTATACAGTACTTATAGTAGTGATTTGCTTTCTTATACTAACGGATCTCACAAAGGTTTTGTTGGAGTTTTGTGTGATTGAAGTTTTCAAGTTTTTATTATCTTACGATGGATGAAGGAATAAGGAGTAAGAAGAGCCTAAACTTGGGGATGACCATGGCACCCCAAGTTATTATCCAAAGAGAAGCAAGCAACTAAGCTTGCGGATGCCCCGAGTGGCATCCCCTCTTTCTTCTAACGATCATCGGTATTTTACTCCAAGCTATATTTTTATTCGTCACATACTATGTGTTTTTCTTGGAGCGTCTTGTATGATATGAGTCTTTTCTTGTTTTGTTTTGATTTTTAAGTCTTGAATCCTTGCTGGACACACCTATTTGATAGAGCCAAATTATGCCATGACTTGTTAGAATTGCTCTCTATGCTTCACTTAAATCTTTATGAGCTATGGATTTGCTCTAGTGCTTCACTTATATCTTTTTAGCACGGTGTGCTTTAGTATTTTTGAAGAAATCCTCTCTTGCTTATTTTAGAGTTAGTAAAAATTTTAAGAAACTCTCTCTTGCTTCACTTAAATTAATTTAAGAGAAAGAAATATTATGCTCATGATCTTCACTTATCTTTGTTTGAGCTTATGAAAAGCAACACATGATAATTAGTCCCAAAGGGATAGATATATCCAAGAAGGATATAATAAAAAATTTAATGAAGATCATTGGACAAAATAAGCTTGATTCCTTGTAATAGTTTTGAGATATGATGATGTGATATGTGAGTCACGTTGATGAGTAATTGTGCTTTAGTAAGAATATTGGTGTTAAGGTTTGTGATTCCCTATGCAAGCACGAAAGTCAATAGTCATGCAATGAAATTACATACTACTTGTGGTGCATTATTCAGTGTCAATTATGCTTAATGCTCGCTTATGAGATTATTCGTTTCTTGGTTGGTCGCTTCTCAATCTTTTGCTAGCCTTCATTTTGCACTAAGTATGATCACTACTTGTGCATCCAAAAACGTTTAATCCAGTTTTGCCACATGAGTCCACTATATCTACCTATATGCGGTATTCTTTTGCCATTCTAAGCAAATTTATATGTGCCATCTCTAATTTTCAAAATAAACTTCTCTTTTGTGTGTTCGTACCGCTCGCGAGGCGGTGAGGGGTGGCTAATATTTTCCATGCTAGATGTGTTATTCTCACGATGAGTGTTTATTCACTTGTCATTGCACGAGAGTAAGGCAAAGGTATTAGGGATACCCGGTCCCGAAATGAAAAATGAATTTACTTTATGTTGTCAAATAATAAATTTCTTGGAAAGTGTTGGTATGGAGGGCACCCGTGGATACGGTTATCCATGGAAAGTGAAAGTATGGTGGAAAAAGGAATAAACTTTATTTTATGTTTGCGAACCGCCTATGATATAACTAGCATGGAAAGTGTTGGGAACTCTAAGTCGTTTTCATTGGTGGGAAAGGCACACCACCCAAAATGTTTTTATCTCTAAGTTTTTCGCTTTGAGCTTTGGCACCTCTACAAAGCCCTACTTCCCTCCGTGAAGGGCCTTTCTTTACTTTATGAAATTTTTATTTTGAATTTGAGTCTCCATCTTCTCTTATAAAAGCACCAACTAGGAGGCACTATGGTCGTACTTGAGTATTGGGTGTAGCTAATATGCGAGTGTGTTTCATGAATGGATCAATGATTGAGCATGATGGGATAAGGATAACTTATTTTAGCATTGATATTTTGAAAGACATGGTTGCTAGTTGATATGCTTGAGTATTTAAGTCATCATGTCAAAACTAGACTATTGCTTTGAATCATATAAAAGTCCAAATGTCCATGCTATGAAGAAAAGAATATGAGATGACATGTTAGGCAGCATTCCACATAAAAAAATTTGTTTTTATCATTTACCTACTCGAGGACGAGCAGGAATTAAGCTTGGGGAGGCTGATACGTCTCCAATGTATCTATAATTTTTAATTGTTCCATGCTGTTATATTATCATTCTTGGAGGTTTTATAATCATTTTATATCATTTTTTGGCACTAACCTATGGACATAGTGCCAAGTGCTAGTTTTTGTTTTCTGCATGTTTTTTACATCGCAGGAAATTAATACCAAATGGAGTCCAAACGCAGCGAAACTTTTTGGAGATTTTTTTGGACCAGAAGACATCTAGTGGGTCGGAGAAGCACCTGGGGTGTGCTCCGAGAGGATCACAACCCACCAGGGCACGCCTGGGGGCCCAGGCGCGCCCAGGTGGGTTGTGCCCACCTCGGGTGCCCCCCAAACCGCCTCTTTGCTCTGTAAATAATCCAATATTTCAGAGACCCTAGGGGAGTCGGCAAGAATCAATTCCAGCCGCCGCAGAGTCCAGAACCACCAGATCCAATCTAGACACCATCACAGAGGGATTCACCACTTCCATTGGTGCCTCTCCGATGATGCGTGAGTAGTTCTTTGTAGACCTATGGGTCTGTAGTTAGTAGCTAGATGGCATCCTGTCTCTCTCTCTTTTGATTATCAATACAATGGTCTCTTGGAGATCCATATGATGTAACTCTTTTTGCGGTGTGTTTGTTGGGATCGGGTGAACTTTGAGTTTATGATCAGATCTATCTTTTTATCCATGAAAGTTATTTGAGTCATCTTTGATCTCTTATATGCATGATTGCTTATAGCCTCATATTTCTTCTCCGATATTTGGGTTTTTTTGGCCAACTTGATCTATTTATCTTGCAATGGGAAGAGGTGCTTTGCAGTGGGTTTGAGCTTACGGTGCTTGATCCCAGTGACAGAAGGGGAACCAACACGTATGTATTGTTGCTACTAAGGATAAAACAATGGGGTCTATTTCTACATAAATAGATCTTGTCTACATCATGTCATCATTCTTATTGCATTACTCTGTTTCTCCATGAACTTAATACACTCGATGCATGCTGGATAGCGGTCGATGTGTGGAGTAATAGTAGTAGATGCAGGCAGAAGTCGGTCTACTAATCTTGGACGTGATGCCTATATAATGATCATTGCCTTGATATCGTCATGATTATTTTAAATTCTATCAATTGCCCAACAATAATTTGTTTAGCCACCGTTTGTTATTTTCTCGAGAGAAGCCACTAGTGAAACCTACGCCCCCCCCCCCCCCGGGTCCCGGGTCTCATCTTTAATATATTTGCCTTTGCGATCTACTTTTCCTTTGCTTTTATTTTCAGATCTATTAAACCAAAAATACAAAAATACCTTGCTGCAATCTATTTTATTTGGCGTTCGATCTATCAATATTTACTACTCTCTCACGTCAGTTTGCCTATCTCGGGCGCCGTTACCCGAAAGGGATTGACAACCCCTTTTACACATCGGGTTGCGCATATTTGTTATTTATGTGCAGGTGTTGTTTATGTTGTGTTGTTTGGTTCTCCTACTGGTCTGATAACCTTGGTTTCATCACTGAGGGAAATGCCTACCGTTGCTGTGCTGCATCACCCCTTCCTCTTTGGGGAAATACTGACGTAGCTTCAAGCCGCCATCAGCGCGCCCTGGTGGGTAGTGGCCACCTCCTTCACCTTCTGGTCCTCCTACGAAGCTTCTAGTGCCTCTTTTGTTCCAAAAAAATCATCAAAAAGTTTCATTGCATTTGGAGAACTTTTATTTCTGCACAAAAAACAATATCATGGTAGTTTTGCTGAAAACAGCGCCAGTTCGGGTTAGTTCCATTCAAATCGTACCAAAACCATATAGGATTGTTGTAAACATGGCATGAACAGTTCATGAATTATAGATACGTTGGAGACGTATCATTTGGCCTTTATTCTTCTTCTCAAGGTCCTCACATTTAGTGATGGCATCCTTGAGCTCCTGCTGCACTTCGGCCACTCGAGCCTCATGCTTCTCACTGATGGTTTTCACCGTCTTGAGTTTGGCGGCCGCTAGCTCGGCCGCCGCCTTCTATTTGGCTGATTCTTCCTTGGCCTTCTTCAGTTCGGCCCTGAGGCCCTTGACCTCTGTGGCGATAGCTGCAATCATAATTAAGCAATCCTTGCTCAAGGATAACCCCGAACACCTTGCTCGACAAGGAAAGTACAAATCACTAAGTCTCGACTGGACTAACCTTGCGCTTCGTCAAACCGCTTGTTGACAAGGTCGAGCTCCTTATCGGAGCTTTTGAGCTTCCGATTCATTTCAGCTAGCTCCGTGGCATTGGCAGCCACCGCCAAAGATGAGGCCTACAAAAACAAAACGATCACATTGTTCAAACTCTCGGTTCAATGATTTTCGATCCTCTGCCAGGTTTTTCAATCCTGACAGAGTCCCGGGGGCTACTATATACAAGGACTAAAACTTTGTTCACAAACTCCGCTCTATGGAAAGAATATTGCATGGCCTACCTCAAAGCCCGTCAGGAGGCCACCAAAGGCTTCCTTCAATCCGTTGTGAACAAACCAAATACTTTGCAAAACCACGCCCATCAGAGCACAGTGCTCCGCGATGATGGAGGAGCTATTCACAGCCTCCTACATCATCCAGCCACCCAGCCGCAACCTAATCTCCGGTGTTTGATGCTAGCGGCGGGGCCCCGGCTCCCTCTTTGGTGGAAGGCGTAATTGAAGCCTCCGGGGGCCTTGGGGGCTTCGGAACCGTCTTTTGGGAGGGCTCGGATTGACAGAGCTCCCCCTCTCTGTTCACCAAGAGGGATACTCCCTGGTCTTCGGTGACCGAGGTGTTAACCTCATCCATGATGTCATCACCACCACCTCCTGTGTCCGGGCCGGGAGGGGTCCTTCAGGATAGCACCTCTCCGGTCTCCCTGATGATCGGAGGAGGCATAGAATGGAACGCAGTCCCACTCTCCGCCAGTTCGGCTGGCGGAGAAGTCCCCTCTGAGACTTGATCAATGGGGAGGTCGCGCGGTGGGCTGTAACATGAAATGCACATATATTATCAGTAATAGACTAATGAAACAAGCGCATGGGGAATCTCTGGATTCGTACCTTTCAGCGGGGGCTTGGCCCTGGGGTTCCTCTTCGGAACCTATTCGAATGTTGTGGACTCCTCATCGGAATCCGAGTTGTCATCACGCAGGACCAACTTAGGCATGCACTGCTTTTTCGAGGGACGGGGAGGCTCCTCCTCCTCAGATTTGTCCGACGCAGCCCTCTTCCTCATACGGGTGGAGTTTCTCTCCTCCTCGTCCTCTTCCCGCTCCCCCTCATGAGCGGAGGGAGCTTGGGTGTCCCCAGACTTGGTGTCCGGATGTACTCTTGGGCGGAGGCCTTCTTTGGCCTCCCTCGCCTCGTTCTTCTTCTTCTTCTTCTTCTTCTTCTTCTTCTTCTTCTTCTTCTTCTTCTTCTTCTTCTTCTTCTTATTCTCTTTCTTCTCTGGTGCCTTGTATGGCGCCACGGTCAGCTTCTCCTCTAGCAGGGCCGGCCTGGGGTCTTCAAGCAGCGGGGTTGGACCGTTGATCTGCTTGGCCTTCTCAAGCCAGCCCTGTGGAGGTGAGAGAGCAAGGGTTAAATCTTCTGCGGAAATACAAACATCCAAACATAGAACGGATAAAAATTCATTACCTCCTTAGGAGGATGCACGGCGTCGAGGCCGATGTCTTCCTCCTTCGCCGGCCACACCTTCTGGGGCTTGAACAACACCTTCCACAACTTGTCGTGGGTGGTGCCATAGAAGCAGAGCACGGTGGTTGGGTCCTCGACCTTGTAGGACCACATCGGGGTGGCCCTTTGATGGCAGGGTAGAAGGCGGCGGTAGAGCATCACCTAAACCACATTGGTCAGTTTGGTACCCACCTTTATCATATTGGAGATGCGCTTCTGCACCAGCTCCACCTCTACGGATGGCCCCCAGTCGAGGTCCTTCTTGGTCCACGAGGTTAGCCTTGTGGGGGGTCCAAATTTGAATTCGGGAACCGCCACCCAGATGTCTTCACGTGGCTCTATTATGTAGAACCACTCCTTTTGCCAGACCTTGACAGTCTCTATGAAAGTGCCCTCCGACCACTCAACGCGGGCGAGTACCGATCATCGCCCCACCGCAGTCCACCTGTTGGTCGTCGACTATCTTTGGCTTGACATTAAAGACCTTCAGCCCCAAGCCGAAGTGCGGCTGGACCCACAAGAAGGCCTCGCAGATGATGATGAAGGCCGAATGCGAAGAAAAGAGTCCGGGGCCAAATCATGAAAATCTAACCCGTAGAAGAATATCAGCCCCCTGACAAAGGGGAGGAGCGGGAAGCCCAGTCCCCGGACAAAGTGGGGGACGAACTGAAGGAAATATGCCCTAGAGGCAATAATAAAGACATTATTTATTTCCTTATTTCATGATAAATGTTTATTATTCATGCTAGAGTTGTATTAACCAGAAACTTAGTACATGTGTGAATACAAAGACAAAACAAAGTGTCCCTAGTATGCCTCTACTTGACTAGCTCGTTTCTCAAAGATGGTTATGTTTCCTAACCATAGACATGTGTTGTCATTTGATGAATGGGATCACATCATTAGGAGAATGATGTGATGGACAAGACCCATTCCGTTAGCTTAGCACTTGATCTGCTATTGCTTTCTTCATGACTTATACATGTTCCTACGACTATGAGATTATGCAACTCCCGAACACCGGAGGAACACTTTGTGTGCTACCAAACGTCACAACATAACTGGGTGACTATAAAGGTGCTCTACAGGTGTCTCTGATGGTACTTGTTGAGTTGGCATAGATCGAGATTAGGATTTGTCACTCCGATTGTCGGAGAGGTATCTCTGGGCCCTCTCGGTAATGCACATCACTATAAGCCTTGCAAGCAATGTGACTAATGAGTTAGTTGCCGGATGATGCATTACGGAATGAGTAAAGAGACTTGCCGATAACGAGATTGAACTAGGTATTGAGATACAAACGATCGAATCTCGGGCAAGTAACATACCGATGACAAAGGGAACAACGTATGTTGCTATGCGGTTAGACCGATGAAGATCTTCGTAGAATATGTGGGAGCCAATATGGCATCCAGGTTCCGCTATTGGTTATTTACCGGAGACGTGTCTCAGTCATGTCTACATAGTTCTTGAACCCATAGGGTCCGCACGCTTAATTTTCGATGGCGATCGGTATTATGAGTTTATGTGTTTTGATGTACCGAAGGTAGTTTGGAGTCCCGGATATGGTCACGAACATGACGAGGAGTCTCGAAACGGTCGAGACATAAAGATCGATATATTGGATGACTATGTTTGGACATCGGAAAGGTTTTGAGAGAGTTCGGGCATATACCGGAGTACCGGGGGGTTACCGGAACCCCCCGGGGAGTATATGGTCCCTAATAGGCTTCAGTGGAGAGAGAGTCGCAGCCAGGGCAGGCCGCGCGCCCCCTCCCTCTCTGGTCCAAATTGGACTAGGAAGGGGGGCGGCGCCCCCCTTTCCTTCCTCCCTCCCTTTCTCCCCCTTCCTTCTCTCCTAGTCCAACTAGGGAGGGGGGAATCCTACTCCCGGTGGGAGTAGGACTCCTCCAAGGTGTGCTATATAGGGCCAGCCCTCCCCCCTACTCCACTCCTTTATATACGGGGGAGGGGGCACCCCATAGACACACAAGTTGATCATTGATCTCTTAGCCGTGTGCGGTGCCCCCCTCCACCATAATCCACCTCGGTCATATCATTACAGTGCTTAGGCGAAGCCCTGCGCCAGTAGCTTCATCATCACCATCATCACGCCGTCGTGTTGACGAAGCTCTCCCTCGACACTCTGCTAGATCATGAGTTCGTGGGACGTCACCGAGCCGAACGTGTGCAGATCGCAGAGGTACCGTACTTTCGGTACTAGGATCGGTCGATCGTGAAGACGTACGACTACATCAACCGCGTTGTCATAACGCTTCCGCTTACGGTCTATGAGGGTATGTGGACAACACTCTCCCTTCTTGTTGCTATGCATCACCATGATCTTGTGTGTGCGTAGGAATTTTTTTCAAAATTACTACGTTCCCCAACAGTGGCATCAGAGCCAGGTTTACGCGTAGATGTTATATACAGGAGTAGAACACAAGTGAGTTGTGGGCGATAATAGTCATACTGCTTACCAGCATGTCATACTTTGATTCGGCGGTATTGTTGGATGAAGCGGCCCGGACCAACATTACGCGTACGCTTACGCAAGACTGGTTCTACCGACGTGCTTCGCACACAGGTGGCTGGTGGGTGTCGGTTTCTCCAACTTTAGTTGAATCGAATGTGGCTATGCCCGGTCCTTGTTGAAGGTTAAAACAGCACATATTTGACGAAAAATCGTTGTGGTTTTGATGCGTAGGTAAGAACGGTTCTTGCTCAGCCTGTAGCAGCCACGTAAAAATTGCAATAACAAAGTAGAGGACGTCTAACTTGTTTTTGCAGGGCATGTTGTGATGTGATATGGTCAAGACATGATGTTAAATTTTATTGTATGAGATGATCATGTTTTGTAACGAAGTTATCGGCAACTGGCATGAACCATATGGTTGTCGCTTTATTGTATGAATGCAATCGCCATGTAATTGCTTATCTTTATCACTAAGCGGTAGCGATGGTCATAGAAGAAATAGTTGGCGAGACGACAATGATGCTACGATGGAGATCAAGGTGTCGCACCGGTCGAACACTGGAGACCGAAAGGTCGAACGTGAATCATATAGTAGATATGATCAACATAGTGATGTTCACCATTGAAAACTACTCCATCTCACGTGATGATCGGACATGGTTTAGTTGATTTGGATCACGTGATCATTTAGATGACTAGAGAGATGTCTATCTAAGTGGGAGTTCTTAAGTAATATGATTAATTGAACTTAAATTTATCATGAACTTAGTCCTGATAGTATTTGCATATCTATGTTGTACATCAATAGCTCGCAAATAGCTTCCTTGTTTTATTTATGATATGTTCCTAGAGAAATATAAGTTGACAGATGATAGTAGCAATGATACGGACTTGGTCTGTGATTTGAGGATTATCCTCATTGCTACACAGAAGAATTATGTCCTTGATGCACCACTAGGTGACAGACCTATTGCAGGAGCAGATGCAGACGTTATGAACGTTTGACAAAGCTCGGTATGATGACTACTTAATAGTTTAGTGCACCATGCTTTATGGCTTAGAATCGGTACTTCAAAAACGTTTTGAACGCCATGGAGCATATAAGATGTTCTAAGAGTTGAAATTGGTATTTCGTACTCATGCCCGTGTCGAGAGGTATGAGACCTCTGACAGTACTTTGCCTACAAGATGGAGGAGAAGAGCTCAACCAGTGAGCATGTGCTCTGATTGTCTGGGTACTGTGATTGCTTGAATCAAGTGGGAGTTAATCTTCCAGATAAGATAGTAATTGACAAAGTTCTCTAGTCACTATCACCAAGTTACTAGAACTTAGTGATGAACTAGAATATGCAAGGGATGACGAAAGTAATTCCCAAGCTCTTCGCGATGCTGAAATCGGCGAAGGTAGAAATCAAGAAATAGCATCAAGTGTTGATGGTTAACAAGACCACAAGTTTCAAGAAAAGGGAAAAGGGAAAGAAAGAGGAGCTTCAAAGAAGAATAGCAAGCAAGTTGCTGCTCCCATGAAGAAGCTCAAAGCTAGACCCAAGCCTGGAACTGAGTGCTTCTACTGCAAAGGAAATGGTCACTGAAAGTGGAACTGCCCTAGATACGTGGCGGATAAGAAGGATGGCAAAGTGAACAAAAGTATATTCGATATACATGTTATTGATGTGTACTTTACTAGTGTTTATAGCAACCCCTCAGTATTTTGATACTGGTTTAGTTGCTAAGAGTAGTAACTAAAAACAGGAGTTGTAGAATGAACACATACTAGTTATGGGCGAAGTGACTGTGTGTGTTGGAAATGATTCCAAGGTTGATAAGATCACCATCGCACACTCCCTCTACCTACGAGATTAGTGTTGGACCAAAATAAATGTTATTTGGTGTTTGCGTTGAGCATGAATATGATTGGATCATGTTAATTGTAATACGGTTATTCATTTAAGTCAAATAATAATTGTTGTTCTATTTACATGAATAAAACCTTCTATGGTCATACACTCAATATAAATGGTTTATTGAATCTCGACCGTAGTGATACACATATTCATAATATCGAAGCCAAAAGATGCAAAGTTAATAATGATAGTGTTGGGGAACGTAGTAATTTCAAAAAAAATCCTACGCACACGCAAGATCATGGTGATGCATAGCAACGAGAGGGGAGAGTGTTGTCCACGTACCCTCGTAGACCGTAAGAGGAAGCGTTATGACAACGCGGTTGATGTAGTCGTACGTCTTCACGATCCGACCGATCCAAGTACCGAACGTACGGCACCTCCGAGTTCAGCACACGTTCAGCTCGATGACGATCCCCGGACTCCGATCCAGCAGGGTGTCGGGGATGAGTTCCGTCAGCACGACGGCGTGGTGACGAAGATGATGTTCTACCGACGCAGGGCTTCGCCTAAGCACCGCAACGATATGACCGAGGTGGAATATGGTGGAGGGGGGCACCGTACACGGCTAAGGAATGATCACGAAGATCAACTTGTGTGTCTAGAGGTGCCCCCTGCCCCCGTATATAAAGGAGCCAAGGGGGAGGGGGCGGCCGGCCAAGGAGGGCGCGCCAAGGGGGAGTCCTACTCCCACCGGGAGTAGGACTCCCTTCTTTCCTAGTTGGAGAAGGAGAAGGGGGAAGGAGGAGGAAGAGGGGAAGGAAAGGGGGGGCGCCGCCCCCCTCTCCTTGTCCTATTCGGACTAGGGAGGGGAGGGGGCGCAGCCCACCTCTTGCCTCCTCTCCTCTTCTCCCTTAGGGCCCATGAAGGCCCAATAACCCCCGGGAGGGTTCTCGTAACCCCTCGATGCTCCGGTAAAATCCCGATTTCACCCGGAACCATTCCGATATCCAAATATAGGCTTCCAATATATCAATCTTTATGTCTCGACCATTTCAAGACTCCTCGTCATGTCCGTGATCACATCCGGGACTCCGAACAACCTTCGGTACATCAAAACTTATAAACTCATAATAAAACTGTCATCGTAACGTTAAGCGTGCGGACCCTACGGGTTCGAGAACTATGTAGACATGACCTAGAACTATTCTCGGTCAATAACCAATAGCAGGAACCTGGATGCTCATATTGGCTCCTACATATTCTACGAAGATCTTTATCGATCGAACCGCATAACAACATACGTTGTTCCCTTTGTCATCGGTATGTTACTTGCCCGAGATTCGATCGTCGGTATCCAATACCTAGTTCAATCTCGTTACCGGCAAGTCTCTTTACTCGTTACGTAATGCATCATTCCGTAACTAACTCATTAGCTACATTGCTTGCAAGGCTTATAGTGATGTGCATTACCGAGAGGGCCCAGAGATACCTCTCCGACAATCGGAGTGACAAAACCTAATCTCGAAATACGCCAACCCAACATGTACCTTCGGAGACACCTGTAGAGCTCCTTTATAATCACCCAGTTACGTTGTGACGTTTGGTAGCACACAAAGTGTTCCTCCGGTAAACGGGAGTTGCATAATCTCATAGTTATAGGAACATGTATAAGTCATGAAGAAAGCAATAGCAACATACTAAACGATCAAGTGCTAGGCTAACGGAATGGGTCATGTCAATCACATCATTCTCCTAATGATGTGATCCCGTTAATCAAATGACAACACATGTCTATGGTTAGGAAACATAACCATCTTTGATTAATGAGCTAGTCAAGTAGAGGCATACTAGTGACGTTATGTTTGTCTATGTATTCACACATGTATCATGTTTCCGGTTAATACAATTCTAGCATGAATAATAAACATTTATCATGATATGAGGAAATAAATAATAACTTTATTATTGCCTCTAGGGCATATTTCCTTCAGTCTCCCACTTGCACTAGAGTCAATAATCTAGATTACACAGTAATGATTCTAACACCCATGGAGTCTTGGTGCTGATCATGTTTTGCTCGTGGAAGAGGCTTAGTCAACGGGTCTGCAACATTCAGATCCGTATGTATCTTGCAAATCTCTATGTCTCCCACCTGGACTTGGTCCCGGATGGAATTGAAGCGTCTCTTGATGTGCTTGGTCCTCTTGTGAAATCTGGATTCCTTTGCCAAGGCAATTGCACCAGTATTGTCACAGAAGATCTTCATTGGTCCCGATGCACTAGGTATGACACCTAGATCGGAAATGAACTCCTTCATCCAGACTCCTTCATTTGCTGCTTCCGAAGCAGCTATGTACTCCGCTTCACATGTAGATCCCGCCACGACGCTTTGTTTAGAACTGCACCAACTTACAGCTCCACCGTTTAATAAAAACACGTATCCGGTTTGCGATTTAGAATCGTCCGGATCAGTGTCAAAGCTTGCATCGACGTAACCATTTACGACTAGCTCTTTGTCACCTCCATATACGAGAAACATATCCTTAGTCCTTTTCAGGTATTTCAGGATGTTCTTGACCGCTGTCCAGTGATCCACTCCTGGATTACTTTGGTACCTTCCTGCCAAGCTTATTGCTAAGCATACGTCAGGTCTGGTACACAGCATTGCATACATGATAGAGCCTATGGCTGAAGCATAGGGAACATCTTTCATTTTCTCTCTATCTTCTGCTGTGGTCGGGCATTGAGTCTGACTCAACTTCACACCTTGTAATACACGCAAGAACCCTTTCTTTGCCTGATCCATTTTGAACTTTTTCAAAACTTTATCAAGGTATGTGCTTTGTGAAAGTCCAATTAAGCGTCTTGATCTATCTCTATAGATCTTGATGCCCAATATGTAAGCAGCTTCACCGAGGTCTTTCATTGAAAAACTTTTATTCAAGTATCCCTTTATGCTATCCAGAAATTCTATATCATTTCCAATTAATAATATGTCATCTACATATAATATCAGAAATGCTACAGAGCTCCCACTCACTTTCTTGTAAATACAGGCTTCTCCAAAAGTCTGTATAAAACCATATGCTTTGATCACACTATCAAAGCGTTTATTCCAACTCCGAGATGCTTGCACCAGTCCATAAATGGATCGCTGGAGCTTGCACACTTTGTTAGCACCTTTTGGATCGACAAAACCTTCTGGTTGCATCATATACAACTCTTCTTCCAGAAATCCATTCAAGAATGCAGTTTTGACATCCATTTGCCAAATTTCATAATCATAAAATGCAGCAATTGCTAACATGATTCGGACAGACTTAAGCATCGCTACGGGTGAGAAAGTCTCATCGTAGTCAACCCCTTGAACTTGTCGAAAACCTTTCGCAACAAGTCGAGCTTTATAGACAGTTACATTACCATCAGCGTCAGTCTTCTTCTTAAAGATCCATTTATTCTCAATGGCTTGCCGATCATCGGGCAAGTCAACCAAAGTCCATACTTTGTTCTCATACATGGATCCCATCTCAGATTTCATGGCTTCTAGCCATTTTGCGGAATCTGGGCTCATCATCGCTTCCTCATAGTTCGTAGGTTCGCCATGGTCAAGTAACATGACTTCCAGAATAGGATTACCGTACCACTCTGGTGCGGATCTTACTCTGGTAGACCTACGAGGTTCAGTAGAAACTTGATCTGAAGTTTCATGATCAATATCATTAGCTTCCTCACTAATTGGTGTAGTTGTCACAGGAACCGGTTCTTGTGATGGACTACTTTCCAATAAGGGAGCAGGTACAGTTACCTCATCAAGTTCTACTTTCCTCCCACTCACTTCTTTCGAGAGAAACTCCTTCTCTAGAAAGGATCCGAATTTAGCAACGAAAATCTTGCCCTCAGATCTGTGATAGAAGGTGTACCCAACAGTCTCTTTTGGGTATCCTATGAAGACACATTTCTCCGATTTGGGTTCGAGCTTATCTGGTTGAAGTTTCTTCACATAAGCATCGCAGCCCCAAACTTTAAGAAACGACAACTTTGGTTTCTTGCCAAACCACAGTTCATGAGGCGTCGTCTCAACGGATTTTGATGGTGCCCTATTTAACGTGAATGCGGCCGTCTCTAAAGCATAACCCCAAAACGATAGCGGTAAATCAGTAAGAGACATCATAGATCGCACCATATCTAGTAAAGTACGATTACGACGTTCGGACACACCATTTCGTTGTGGTGTTCCGGGTGGCGTGAGTTGCGAAACTATTCCGCATTGTTTCAAATGTAAACCAAACTCGTAACTCAAATATTCTCCTCCACGATCAGATCGTAGAAATTTTATTTTCTTGTTACGATGATTTTCCACTTCACTCTGAAATTCTTTGAACTTTTCAAATGTTTCAGACTTGTGTTTCATTAAGTAGATATACCCATATCTGCTCAAATCATCTGTGAAGGTGAGAAAATAACGATACCCGCCGCGAGCCTCAATATTCATTGGACCACATACATCAGTATGTATGATTTCCAACAAATCAGTTGCTCGCTCCATAGTTCCGGAGAACGGCGTTTTAGTCATCTTGCCCATGAGGCACGGTTCGCAAGTACCAAGTGATTCATAATCAAGTGATTCCAAAAGTCCATCAGTATGGAGTTTCTTCATGCGCTTTATACCGATATGACCTAAACGGCAGTGCCACAAATAAGTTGCACTATCATTATCAACTCTGCATCTTTTGGTTTCAACACTATGAATATGTGTATCACTACTATCGAGATTCAATAAAAATAGACCACTCTTCAAGGGTGCATGACCATAAAAGATATTACTCATATAAATAGAACAACCATTATTCTCTGATTTAAATGAATAACCGTCTCGCATCAAACAAGATCCAGATATAATGTTCATGCTCAACGCTGGCACCAAATAACAATTATTTAGGTCTAAAACTAATCCCGATGGTAGATGTAGAGGTAGCGTGCCGACCGCGATCACATCGACTTTGGAACCATTTCCCACGCGCATCGTCACCTCGTCCTTAGCCAATCTTCGCTTAATCCGTAGTCCCTGTTTCGAGTTGCAAATATTAGCAACAGAACCAGTATCAAATACCCAGGTACTACTGCGAGTATTAGTAAGGTACACATCAATAACATGTATATCACATATACCTTTTTTCACTTTGCCATCCTTCTTATCCGCCAAATACTTGGGGCAGTTCCGCTTCCAGTGTCCAGTCTGCTTGCAGTAGAAGCACTCAGTCTCAGGCTTAGGTCCAGACTTGGGTTTCTTCTCTTGAGCAGCAACTTGTTTGCTGTTCTTCTTGAAGTTCCCCTTCTTCTTCCCTTTGCCCTTTTTCTTGAAACTGGTGGTCTTGTTGACCATCAACACTTGATGCTCCTTCTTGATTTCTACCTCCACGGCTTTTAGCATTGCGAAGAGCTCAGGAATAGTCTTGTCCATCCCTTGCATATTATAGTTCATCACAAAGCTCTTGTAGCTTGGTGGCGGTGATTAAAGAATTCTGTCAATGACACTATCATCAGGAAGATTAACTCCCAGTTGAATCAAGTGATTATTATACCCAGACATTTTGAGTATGTGTTCATTGATAGAACCATTCTCCTCCATCTTGCAGCTATAGAACTTACTGGAGACTTCATATCTCTCAATCCGGGCATTTGCTTGCAATATTAACTTCAACTCCTGGAACATCTCATATGCTCCATGACGTTCAAAACGTCGTTGAAGACCCGGTTCTAAGCCGTAAAGCATGGCACGCTGAACTATCGTGTAGTCATCAGCTTTGCTCTGCCAGACGTTCTTAACGTCGTCAGTTGCATCAGCAACAGGCCTGGCACCCAGCGGTGCTTCCAGGACGTAATTCTTCTGTGCAACAATGAGGATAATCCTCAGGTTACGGACCCAGTCCGTGTAATTGCTACCATCGTCTTTCAACTTTGCTTTCTCAAGGAACGCATTAAAATTCAACGGAACAACAACACGAGCCATCTATCTACAACAAACATAGATAAGCAAAATACTATCAGGTACTAAGTTCATGATAAATTTAAGTTCAATTAATCATATTACTTAAGAACTCCCACTTAGACAGACATCTCTCTAGTCATCTAAGTGATCACGTGATCCAAATCAACTAAACCATGTCCGATCATCATGTGAGATGGAGTAGTTTCAATGGTGAACATCACTATATTGATCATATCTACTATATGATTCACGTTCGACCTTTCGGTCTCCGTGTTCCGAGGCCATATCTGTTATATGCTAGGCTTGTCAAGTTTAACCTGAGTATTCCGCGTGTGCAACTGTTTTGCACCCGTTGTATTTGAACGTAGAGCCTATCACACCCGATCATCACATGGTGTCTCAGCACGAAGAACTTTCGCAACGGTGCATACTCACGGAGAACACTTCTTGATAATTTTTAGTGAGAGATCATCTTAAAATGCTACCGTCAATCAAAGCAAGATAAGATGGATAAAGGATAAACATCACATGCAATCAATATAAGTGATATGATATGGCCATCATCATCTTGTGCTTGTGATCTCCATCTCCGAAGCACCGTCTTGATCACCATCATCACCGACGCGACACCTTGATCTCCATCGTAGCATCGTTGTCGTTACGCCATCTATTGCTTCTACGACTATTGCTACCGCTTAGTGATAAAGTAAAGCAATTACAGGGTGTTTGCATTTCATACAATAAAGCGACAACCATATGGCTCCTGCCAATTGCCGATAACTTCGGTTACAAAACATGATCATCTCATACAATAAAATATAGCATCACGTCTTGACCATATCACATCACAACATGCCCTGCAAAAACAAGTTAGACGTCCTCTACTTTGTTGTTGCAAATTTTACGTGGCTGCTACGGGCTGAGTAAGAACCGTTCTTACCTACACATCAAAACCACAACGATAGTTCATCAAGTTAGTGTTGTTTTAACCTTCGCAAGGACCGGGCGTAGACACACTCGGTTCAACTAAAGTTTGAGAAACAGACACCCGCTAGTCACCTGTGTGCAAAGCACGGCGGTAAAACCAGTCTCGCGTAAGCGTACGCGTAATGTCGGTCCGGGCCGCTTCATCCAACAATACCGCTGAACCAAAGTATGACATGCTGGTAAGCAGTATGACTTGTATCGCCCCCAACTCACTTGTGTTCTACTCGTGCATATAACATCAACGCATAAAACCTAGGCTCAGATGCCACTGTTGGGGAACGTAGTAATTTCAAAAAAAATCCTACGCACACGAAAGATCATGGTGATGCATAGCAACGAGAGGGGAGAGTGTTGTCCATGTACCCTCGTAGACCGTAAGCGGAAGCGTTATGACAACGCAGTTGATGTAGTTATACGTCTTCACGATCCGACCGATCCAAGTACCGAACGTACGGCACCTCCGAGTTCAGCACACGTTCAGCTCGATGACGATCCCCGGACTTCGATCCAGCAGGGGTCGGCGAGGAGTTCGGTCAGCACGACGGCGTGGTGACGAAGATGATGTTCTACCAACGCAGGGCTTCGCCTAAGCACCGCAACGATATGACCGAGGTGGAATATGGTGGAGGGGGGCACCGTACACGGCTAAGGAACGATCACGAAGATCAACTTGTGTGTCTAGAGGTGCCCCCCTGCCCCCGTATATAAAGGAGCCAAGGGGGAGGGGGCGGCCGGCCAACGAGGGCGCGCCAAGGGGGAGTCCTACTCCCACCGGGAGTAGGACTCCCTTCTTTCCTAGTTGGAGAAGGAGAAGGGGGAAGGAGGAGGAAGAGGGGAAGGAAAGGGGGGGGCGCCGCCCCCCTCTCCTTGTCCTATTCGGACTAGGGAGGGGAGGGGGCGCAGCCCACCTCTTGCCTCCTCTCCTCTTCTCCCTTAGGGCCCATGAAGGCCCAATAACCCCCGGGAGGGTTCCGGTAACCCCCCGGTGCTCCAGTAAAATCCTGATTTCACCCGGAACCATTCCGATATCCAAATATAGGCTTCCAATATATCAATCTTTATGTCTCGACCATTTCGAGACTCCTCGTCATGTCCGTGATCACATCCGAGACTCCGAACAACCTTCGGTACATCAAAACTTATAAACTCATAATAAAACTGTCATCGTAACGTTAAGCGTGCGGACCCTACGGGTTCGAGAACTATGTAGACATGACCTAGAACTATTCTCGGTCAATAACCAATAGCGGAACCTGGATGCTCATATTGCCTCCTACATATTCTACGAAGATCTTTATCGGTCAAACTGCATAACAACATACATTGTTCCCTTTGTCATCGGTATGTTACTTTCCCGAGATTCGATCGTCGGTATCCAATACCTAGTTCAATCTCGTTACCGGCAAGTCTCTTTACTCGTTACGTAATGCATCATTCTGTAACTAACTCATTAGCTATATTGCTTGCAAGGCTTATAGTGATGTGCATTACCGAGACGGCCCAGAGATACCTCTACGACAATCGGAGTGACAAAACCTAATCTCGAAATACGCCAACCCAACATGTACCTTCGGAGACACCTGTAGAGCTCCTTTATAATCACCCAGTTACGTTGTGACGTTTGGTAGCACACAAAGTGTTCCTCCGGTAAACGGGGGTTGCATAATCTCATAGTTACAGGAACATGTATAAGTCATGAAGAAAGCAATAGCAACATACTAAACGATCAAGTGCTAGGCTAACGGAATGGGTCATGTCAATCACATCATTCTCCTAATGATGTGATCCCGTTAATGAAATGACAACACATGTCTATGGTTAGGAAACATAACCATCTTTGATTAATGAGCTAGTCAAGTAGAGGCATACTAGTGACGTTATGTTTGTCTATGTATTCACACATGTATCATGTTTCCGGTTAATACAATTCTAGCATGAATAATAAACATTTATCATGATATGAGGAAATAAACAATAACTTTATTATTGCCTCTATGGCATATTTCCTTTAGATAGTGCAACTTATTTGTGGCACTACCGTTTTAGGTCATATTGGTGTAAAGCGCATGAAGAAACTCCATGCTGATGGGCTTTTGGAATCACTTGATTATGAATCACTTAATGCTTGCGAACCATGCCTCATGGGCAAGATGACTAAGACTCCGTTCTCTGGAACAATGGAGCGAGCAACTGACATATTGGAAATAATACATACTGATATTTTGCGGTCCGATGAGTGTTGAGGCTCGCGGCGGGTATCGTTATTTTCTGACCTTCACAGATGATTTGAGCAGATATGGGTATATCTACTTGATGAAACATAAGTCTGAAACATTTGAAAAATTCAAAGAATTTCAGAGTGAAGCGGAAAATCATCGTAACAAGAAAACAAAGTTTCTATGATCTGATCGCGGAGACGAATATTTGAGTTATGAGTTTGGTCTTTATTTGAAACAATGTGGAATAGTTTCACATCTCATGCCACCTCGAACACCACAGCGTAATGGTGTGTCCGAACATCGTAACCGTACTTTATTAGATATGGTGCGATCTATGATGTCTCTTACCGATTTACCACTATCGTTTTGGGGTTATGCATTAGAGACAACTGCATTCATGTTAAATAGAGCACCATCTAAATCCGTTGATACGACACCATATGAACTTTGGTTTAGCAAGAAACCTAAGTTGTCGTTTCTTAAAGTTTGGGGCAGCGATGCTTATGTGAAAATGTTTCAACCTGATAAGCTCAAACCCAAATCGGAGAAATGTGTCTTCATAGGATACCAAAAGAAACTGTTGGGTACACCTTCTATCACAGATCCAAAGGCAAGATATTCGTTGCTAAAAATGGATACTTTCTAGAGAAGGAGTTTCTCTCGAAAGAAGTGAGTGGGAGGAAAGTACAACTTGATGAGGTAATTGTACCTTCTCCCGAATTGGAAAGTATTTCTTCACTGAAATCAGTTCAAGTGATGCTTACACCAATTAGTGAGGAAGTTAATGATGATGATCATGAAGCTTCGGATCAAGTTACTACCGAACCTCATAGAGAATTCTTCTCAAGCTCGACATCGCGAAGGCATTTGATACCGTGTCCTAGCCCTTCCTCCTTCAAACTATGCGCCATCTCGATTTCGGACGCCGCTGGTGCGAGTGGGTGTGCATCCTTCTTTCCACGGGATCCACGCGAGTCCTCGTCAATGGCAACCCCGGGCCACCCATCGATCATGCATGCGGGCTGCGCCAGGGCGACCCCGTCTTGCCGCTGCTCTTCGCCATTGTGATTGACACGCTGAACTCCCTGCTTCAGCATGCGTCGCACGCCGGCATGCTCCAACGACTCACCAACCGGCACGCCGCGTCAAGCATAGCTCTGTTTGCCGACGACGTGGTGATCTTCTGCCACCCAACCAGCTCAGAGCTGGCCACGATCCGTGAGCTGCTGCGGGTGTTTAGTGACGCCTCCGGTCTGCGCACCAACTTCCTCAAATGCTCGGCCACCCCCATTCATTGCGACCAAGAGGTGATCACCACCATCGACTCCACGATTGGATGTGTTGTCTCTGATTTCCCCATCGTCTACCTGGGCCTCCCCCTGTCCATTCGTAAGACTCCCTCCTCAGCATTGCTCCCCCTGGTGGACAAGCTTGCGAGAAAGCTCGCGACATGGAAGGCCGCGCTTCTAACTCGCGGTGAGCGTCTTGCCCTTGTGCGCCACGTGCTCACCGCCATGCCCATTCACATCCTCATGGCGATAGCCATCTGCCCGGTGATCCTCAAGAAAATTACACACATTATCCGAGACTTCTTCTGGCATGGGCGTCGGGACGCTAACTCAGGATGCTGCCTGGTTGCCTGGCAGCATGTGTGCCGCCCGGTGGACTTCGGTGGCCTTGGCGTGAGGGATCTCCGCCTCACCGGCATTTCGTTGAGGTTTCGCTGGCTCTGGCTCAAGGCCACCGACCCTTTGCACCCATGGCACCACCTCTAGCTCCCCCGCGACGACGAGGCTACCTGTTTCTTCCGCGCTTCCACCTCCTAGCAACTTGGTGATGGCAAGAAATGCCACTTATGGAACGACCACTGGCTTGATGGCCAATCTATTTCTGAGCTCGCCCCTACCCTCACCTCTCTTGTACCGCATCGCCGGCGCTGCCGCACGCTGGTCCACGATGGGCTTACCAATAATGCATGGATCAGAGACATCCACGACACTCTTGGGCCCCTGGCGGTCATCGAGTATGTCAACTTGTGGCGCAAGCTACAGTTAGTCACCCTCTCCGACGAGCCCGATCACCTCTCCTGGAGATGGACAACTAATGGAGTCTATTCTGCCAGCTCATGCTACCGTGCGCTGTTCCACGGCTCCACCTTGTCACCATGCTGGAAACTTCTCTGGAAGAGCTGGGCCCCTCTCAACAACAAAGTCTTCCTTTGGCTTGCCTACCTCGACCGATGCTGGACCGCCGAGCGGCGAGTGCGTCGTGGCCTATCCACTGACCCAACCTGCATTCTTTGCGACCAGGAGGTGGAGTCAATAGATCATCTTCTCGCCGGCTGCGTGTTCTCTCGCATCACTTGGCACAAGATACTCTCTTGGTGTCGCCTAGTCACCCCACCGCTCGATGAGGCCGCGAGCTTCTTCATCTGGTGGACTGCGGCTGCGGAGGCCTCCCCTGGCTCTTTGAGGAAAGGCCTCAACTCCATCATTGCACTAACCGCTTGGGCCATTTGGAAGCATCGCAACGCGGCTATCTTCGATGTCCTACGCCCCTCCATTGAAGACCTGATCAAGAGCATCAAGGACGATGCCAGCCTTTGGGCCAAGGCGGGCGCCACCGGGCTAGCTAGCATCTTACCTGTAGCCTGACCTACCTGTTTTGAGGTTGAGCACCCTCCCCCCTGCTCACCGCCACGCCCTCCCAGACACCGGCTTGTGTACGTCTACGAGGCTGCACCCTGTAATTCTCTGTAACAGCTACTTCTTCTCCTCTATCAATGAAATGATACGCTGCTAAGCGTATTCCCAAAAAAAAGGTCAACCAGAGTACGTACCACACCATAGTGGTACGATAATCCTATTCTGGAGTTCATGTTACTTGACCATGACGAACCTACGAACTATGAGGAAGCGATGATGAGCCCAGATTCCATGAAATGGCATGAGGCCATGAAATCTGAGATGGGATCCATGCATGAGAACAAAGTGTGGACTTTGGTTGACTTACCCGATGATCGACAAGCCATAGAAAATAAATGGATCTTCAAGAGGAAGAAAGACGCTGATAGTAGTGTTACTATCTACAAATCTAGACTTGTCGAAAAAGGTTTTTGACAAAGTTCAAGGTGTTGACTACGATGAGAATTTCTCGCTCGTAGCGATGCTTAAGTCTGTTCGAATCATGTTAGCAAATTGCCACATTTTATGAAATCTGGCAAATGGATGTCAAAACTACATTCCTTAATGGATTTCTTAAAGAAGAGTTGTATATGATGCAACTAGAAGGTTTTGTCGATCCTAAAGGTGCTAACAAAATGTGCAAGCTCCAGCGATCCATCCATGGACTGGTGCAAAGCATCTCAAAGTTGGAATATATGCTTTGATGAGTTGATCAAAGCATATAGTTTTATACAGACTTGCAATGAAGCCTGTATTTACAAGAGAGTGAGTGGGAGCACTACAACCTTTCTGATAAGTATATGTGAATGACATATTGTTGATCGGAAATGATTTAGAATTTTCTAGAAAGCATAAAAGGAGTGTTTGAAAGGAGTTTTTCAAAGAAAGCCCTCGATGAAGCTGCTTACATATTGAGCATCAAGATCTATAGAGATAGATCAAGACGCTTGATAAGTTTTTTCAATGAGTACATACCTTGAATTTTTTTGAGAGTAGTTCAAAATGGAACAGTCAAAGAAGGAGTTCTTTCCTGTATTGCAAGGTGTGAAATTGAGTAAGACTCAAAGCCCGACCACGTCAGAAGATAGAAAGAGAATGAAAGTCATTCCCTATGCCTCATCCATAGGTTCTATAAAGTATGCCATGTTGTGTACCAGATCTATTGTATACCCTACACTGAGTTTGGCAAGGGAGTACAATTTTGATCTAGGAGTAGATCACTGGACAGCGGCCAAAATTATCCTTAGAGGACTAAGGAAATATTTCTCGGTTATGGAGGTAATAAAGAGTTCATCATAAAGAGTTACGTCGATGCAAGCTTTGACACTGATTTAAATGACTCTAAGTCACAATCCGGATACATATTGAAAGTGCGAGCAATTAGCTAAAGTAGCTCCGTGGAGAGCACTGTAGACATAGAAATTTGCAAAATACATACGGATCTGAATTTGGCAGACCCGTTGACTAAACTTCTCTCACAAGCAAAAGATGATCACACCTTAGTACTCTTTAGGTGCTAATCACATGGCGATGTGAACTAGATTACTGACTCTAGTAAATCCTTTGAGTGTTGGTCACATGGTGATATGAACTATGGGTGTTAATCACATGGTGATGTGAACTATTGGTGTTAAATCAGATGGCGATGTGAACTAGATTATTGACTCTAGTGCAAGTGGGAGACTGAAGGAAATATGCCCTAGAGGCAATAATAAAGTTATTATTTATTTCCTTATTTCATGATAAATGTCTTTTATTCATGCTAGAATTGTATTAACCTGAAACTTAGTACATGTGTGAATACATAGACAAAACAAAGTGTCCCTAGTATGCCTCTACTTGACTAGCTCATTTATCAAAGATGGTTATGTTTCCTAACCATAGACATGTGTTGTCATTTGATGAACGGGATCACATCATTAGGAGAATGATGTGATGGACAAGACCCATTCCGTTAGCTTAGCACTTGATCGTTTAGTATATTGCTATTGCTTTCTTCATGACTTATACATGTTCCTATGACTATGAGATTATGCAACTCCCGAATACCGGAGGAACACTTTGTGTGCTACCAAATGTCACAACGTAACTGGGTGATTATAAATGTGCTCTACAGGTGTCTCCGATGGTACTTGTTGAGTTGTCATAGATCGAGATTAGGATTTGTCACTCCGATTGTCGGAGAGGTATCTCTGGGCCCTCTTGGTAATGCACATCACTATAAGCCTTGCAGGCAATGTGACTAATGAGTTAGTTGCGGGGTGATGCATTACGGAACGAGTAAAGAGACTTGCCGGTAACGAGATTGAACTAGGTATTGAGATACCGACGATCGAATCTCGGGCAAGTAACATACCGATGACAAAGGGAACAACGTATGTTGTTATGCGGTTTGACCGATAAAGATCATCGTAGAATATGTGGGAGCCAATATGAGCATCCAGGTTCCGCTATTGGTTATTGACCGGAGACGTGTCTCGGTCATGTCTACATAGTTCTCGAACCCGTAGGGTCCGCACGCTTAACATTCGGTGACGATCGGTATTATGAGTTTATGTGTTTTGATGTACCGAAGGTAGTTCGGAGTCTCGGATATGATCACGGACATGACGAGGAGTCTTGAAATGGTCGAGATATAAATATCGATATATTGGATGACTATGTTTGGACATCGGAAAGGTTTCGAGAGAGTTCGGGCATATACCGGAGTACCGAGGGGTTACCGGACCCCCCCCCCGGGGAGTATATGGGCCCTAATGGGCTTTAGTGGAGAGAGAGAGAGGGGCAGCCAGGGAAGGCCGCGCGCTCCCTCCCCCTCTGGTCCGAATTGGACTAGGAAGGGGGCGCCCCCTTTCCTTCCTCCCTCTCCCCCCCTTCTTTCTCTCCTAGTCCAACTAGGGAAGGGGGGGATCCTACTCCCGATGGGAGTAGTACTCCTCCAGGGCGCGCCATAGAGGGCCGGCCCTCCCCCTCCTCCACTCCTTTATATACGGGGGAGGGGGGCACCCCATAGACACACAAGTTGATCATTGATCTCTTAGCCGTGTGCGGTGCCCCCCTCCACCATAATCCACCTCGGTCATATCGTCGCAGTGCTTAGGCGAAGCCCTGCGCCGGTAGCTTCATCATCACCATCATCACGCTGTCATGCTGACGAAGCTCTCCCTCGACACTCTGCTAGATCGTGAGTTCGTGGGGCGTCACCGAGCCGAACATGTGCAGATCGCGGAGGTGTCGTACTTTCAGTACTAGGATTGGTCGATCGTTAAGACGTACGACTACATCAACCGCGTTGTCATAACGCTTCCGCTTACGGTCAACGAGGGTACGTGGACAACACTCTCCCTTCTCGTTGCTATGCATCACCATGATCTTGCGTGTGCGTAGGAATTTTTTTGAAATTACTACGTTCCCCAACATGAACACCACCCTCTCGCCTGGTCGAGGCGTGGGCATGGCCTGGCCCTCCTCCGTGGCCCGGTGAACGACGCTGGCCAGAGGTAGCCGGCGCGCTTCAGATCCTTGATATTTTCATTGGTGATGGTGGAGGCCTCCCACTTGCCTTTGGCACCGGATCCGGCCATGGCCGAATTGAGGGAGTGGCTTGAAGGGATTTCTTGAGGAACAATGGCATAGGGCGTTGGAGCTCTGTAGATTGGAAAAAGTAGTGGCGAGAGGAAGGAGAAAGCGTGCGGGAATAGTTGTGGTCGTTTCCCTTTTATAAGCTGCCCCGATACCAAGAGTTCTTTAACCGCGCCGCGGGCCTCACCGCTTCCCGGTTTAATCGTGACATTATGCGTGAGTGGGATAATCAAAATCATTGATCATATCCCTTAAAAATGGGGCACGATCCCCACCTTGATGAGACGTGCCAATGGAGGAGCTGCCCCGAACTGCGCATCGAGTGTTCACAATGGTTCGACGTTTGTGACCGGCCGCAACCTTTTTCCGAAGGTTGTCAGGCGAAGGCACTATTCACACTTGAGCGGTTGGCCTTCGAGGCTAAGCAAATATCAATAATTTAGATTCCGGATACAACCTGATTGGGCACATAGCCAAACTTGGACGAGTAGCTTTTAGAAGCTCGGCCAAAGGAGATTGCTCCAAACACATAGGTGGAGGAGAACTCGCCCGTAAGCCAGAGACTACAGATGCAAAAGTTATGATGCACCGGCGTTGGACGCTAGTTCGGGGCTACTGAGGGAGTCCTGGACTAGGGGGTCCTCGGGCTGCCGGCCTACCTCTTGTGGGCCGGACAGGTGGGCCGCTATATGACTATCACAAGGCCGAGCTACAAGGTGACTCTGTGTCTGAACAAGAAACCCTCGAAGTCTTGGTGTGTCCTCCAGGTCAAGATAGAAGATTCAACATGTATATTCCCTTGTTGTAACTGACCATGTGTAACCCTAGTACCCCTGGTGTCTATATAAACCAGAGGGTTTTAGTCCGTAGAGGCTAGAACAACAACCATCACCCTACTCACCTAGGGTATAATTTATCTTATCTCGTGGTAGATCAACTCTGTAATCATCCTTTACACTTCAATATAATCAAGCATGATGTAGGGTTTTACCTCTTAGAGAGGGCCCGAACCTGGGTAAACATCGTGTCCTTCGTCCCTTGTTCACCATTGATCCTAGATCCGCGGCTCGGGACCCCCCACCCGAGATCCGCCGGTTTTGACACCGACACCTAGGCGCCAAAGATGTCGTGCATACGGTGATCTATGGGACCAGAAAGATCCCTTTTGCAGTTCGACTGGGAGATCAACAAGCACAAAGAGCAGAACTAGCAAGAACACACACGGTTTACGCAGGTTCGGGCCGCTGTGAAGCGTAAAACCCTACTCCTGCTTTGGCGTATTGAATGTGTGAGCACAAGTACAAGGGAGCGCAATTCCGGCAAGATTGCGCGGGAAATGCAGCTACGCGCGTGTTTGTGCAAAGTGTCGACCTTTGTAAAGGTAGCCATGTGTCTCCTTTTATAGGCTAAGGGGTCACCATAGTGGCAAAATGGTAATTACAAGAGGTGAATAGTGGCTATAGTGCCAAATACCTAACTCTGGCGGGTTAGGACAAAAGCATTAATTGCGCCGTGAGGTGTCATGTTGATGAAGCTCGCCGGTAAGAGTGTCTCTCCTTATGTGTCTTTCGCCCATCTACCTCTTCTCATCTTGACACGATCTTGGGACGGGTGTCATTAAAGTTGTGTCTTCGGCGGCGAGCTGACACGTGCCCAGACAAGCCTCACCTAACTACCTGCCCGCTTGACACCTATACGACAAGTGACAACCTGGTCGATGAGGTGGAGCGGTGGCAAGGTAGTGGGGATTCTTGCCGGGTTCGGAGCTTGCCAGGTCTTCTTTAGTTTGCCGGCAACTTCAGCCTTGATCTTCTGTACTCTTTCGATCACCTGACTGGAGGTCTTCTTCGTATCTTGGTAATCTGGTCTTGAATTTGTTTTTAGTTGTCCTCCAGCAAGCCTAACCGTCGGGAAGTCTGCTATTGCCTGTGCATAAGTCTGGGGTACTAAGGATCCAAATCTTAGTACACCGACAATATGCAATTGGTGCTTCTACCTGCCTTGCAAATTTGCGAGCAGCCAAAAAGTCCAACACAACACTCCCGGTCTATCTACCGCACATGCTTCCTGTATAACTTCATACAAATATACTTTTCTCCATAACTCCTTAGCTCCCTCATAAAAGGAATAATGTGTGCTTTATATCCATGTATATTACACGCACGACACAAGCTATTGTTTCCGATATCCATGTGATACACGAAACGAATAGATTTTTTTTTTACAATATTTAGTTACCCTCCAGGCTATGGAGTCCGTCGCGGTTTTGACTGAGCGGGATAGGCACAATCTATTGCATATCTATCTTCCACAAATTGATCTAACAAGATCGACGCTCCTACTCATTGTGGTTGGCCCAATTAATTCACTGACCTTACGATTCACATCTATCTTTTAGAAATTGAACTAACAAGATCAATGCATCTTTCCATACATCAATTTGTCGTCCATCTCCCACTCGCTAGATTCCTCTCTTGTTAAACGTATGCAACCCTATCATTACACTTTGTCAAGTAATTGACGAGCCAAGTCTTGACTTAGCATTCAATATGTGTTTATCCAAAAAGTTTTTATACTCCTCAACAATCTAGCACCTAAACTTTCCTGCTCCAAGATCAGCCTCTAATTTGTTTCCCTAGCATAGCCTTATTAAAAGCAACTCTGGTCTCTAAATCTCATCTTCTCTGTCCTTTGAAACACACAATTTTGCAAAGTTTCTTCCGAATCCGAAATACAGACATAGTCAAACCGTCTTCCATCAATACCGTCCATCAAAGATCATACGGCTGCCCCTCACGACCGTCCTCGCATCTCCCGCACATCAACCAAAGATGCCCTTTTCCTTTCTTTTCCCCGCATTATTTGATTTC
Source organism: Triticum aestivum (assembly GCF_018294505.1). NCBI lineage: Eukaryota > Viridiplantae > Streptophyta > Magnoliopsida > Poales > Poaceae > Triticum > Triticum aestivum. The sequence goes on along the minus strand of NC_057807.1, from coordinate 114,944,636 downwards.
CTCTCCGCCGCCGCCGCCGCCGCCTCCCTCCCTCCCCGCCGCCACGGCCGCCCCCCTCGTCGTGGAATCCGCCCAACCGACGAGCTGCCTCCGTATCCGATTCGGCCAGCTACCACCACAACTCCTTGACGCTACCGTCGCCGTCTGAGGTCCCCCGCGCCGGCCAGCCCCACCCCGCCCCTCGTCGCCGACTACCTCCCCTTCTCAGTAGGGCGCTAGAAGGTAGGACGCAGAAGCTCATCGCCTCTCTCCACATCTCTATCCGTGTTCTGTTCTTCTGTTGTCGCCGAACTACCAGGCAGATCTGTTGTAATTTGCTCTGTGTTAAGGTGGATTTGGTACACATGTTGAATTTGTGAACCCTAGATTCGGTTGAGAGCTCCTTTTGCTATATTTTGGTGGGGTATTCATGGTTGAATGGTGTATATTTCTCGCCGTAGCTTGCAGTATCCACGTACTATGCATAAGCGGTCTACATACACAGGAGTAAATGGCTACTTCAACGGTAGAAGTAAAATAGTACTCTCAGGGAACTGGTGTATAATAAAGTTCTTGTCAGCAGAGGCTTTAGGTGTTACTCAAGGACCCGTTTTCCATTTAAAATGAGGTTGCTCCCCAGATATTTGTATCCTCCTTGAGCTAAGAAGTAATATGGCAATGGCATTATGTCCACGTCAGATTTTATACAGCTGTTTAGATTTTGGGATTGATGTTCACTGATTATTTTCTTGCTTATAAGGTTGTCTTTCCTCTGTGTAGTTGGTTACTTCTACAAAATTCTGTGCAATTAATGATTGCCTCATTTAAGAAACTTGTACTACAAAATTCTATGTAATCATACCTCATTGTAGTTGGTAGTTTCTTGATTAAATGTTGTTTGATATTCTGTTTGCTCGTAAGAATCAATTTATATGGTGCTAATTCGTCGCTGTTTTCACCTGTAAATTATGATGCCAAGAACAGATTCTTTCTAGCTGATATGTTTTTGTTGAGATGGAATTGAAAGATTAGTGATTTTCCTGTATGCGGACCGTGTATCTCATTACCATTTTATAAGATTTTAGTGCATTGTTTGGTTTTACACAACACAGGTCTACTGTGCCTTGTGTAATTTACATCTGAGAGGAGCTGTATCTCTTTGATGATGCATGGAGTTCTTATGTCATGAAGTATATCTGATTCCTCTATTTTGGTTTTACACAGTCAACATGTCATTGGATGTTACTCAAATACTCTTGAGTGCGCAATCTGCTGATGGCTCGATTAGGAAGCATGCTGAAGAAAGCCTCAAGCAGTTTCAGGAGCAAAACCTCCCAGGTTTCTTGCTCTCCCTCTCAAGTGAGTTGGCCAATAACGAGAAACCTGAAGAGAGCCGCAGGTTGGCTGGCTTGATCCTTAAGAATGCACTGGATGCAAAGGAGCAGCACAGGAAGAGTGAACTTTTCCAGAGATGGCTGGCACTGGATTCTGGTGTCAAGGCACAAATTAAAGCGTTGCTGCTGCAAACTCTCTCATCTCCTGTTGCAAGTGCCAGATCTACATCTTCTCAAGTCATCGCAAAGATTGCTGGCATTGAGATCCCTCAGAAGCAATGGCCTGAGCTTATAGGATCATTGCTCTCAAACATACATCAGGTCCAGCCTAATGTCAAGCAGGCGACGCTCGAGACACTTGGCTATTTATGTGAGGAAGTTTCTCCAGAAGCTGTTGACCAAGACCAAGTCAACAAGATACTTACAGCTGTTGTTCAGGGTATGAATGCTTCTGAAGGGAACTCTGAAGTGAGACTTGCAGCCACACGGGCATTGTATAATGCATTGGGCTTTGCTCAGGTTAACTTCTCCAATGACATGGAGCGTGATTATATCATGAGAGTCGTATGCGAAGCAACACAGTCACCAGAGGTGAAGATAAGACAGGCCGCCTTTGAGTGTTTGGTGGCTATTTCATCAACTTATTACGATAAGCTGGCCACATACATGCAGGACATATTTAATATTACTGCAAAGGCCGTGAGAGGAGACGAGGAGTCAGTTGCACTTCAGGCCATTGAATTTTGGAGCTCCATATGCGATGAGGAAATCGACATTTTGGACGAGTACAGTAGTGAGTTTACAGCTGATTCTGATGTTCCTTGCTACTATTTTATCAAGCAAGCTCTTCCTGCCTTAGTGCCAATGCTGCTGGAGACTCTCCTCAAGCAGGAGGAAGACCAAGACTTGGATGAAGGTGCTTGGAACCTTGCAATGGCTGGTGGTACTTGTTTGGGCCTGGTGGCGAGGACTGTTGGTGATGATGTTGTTCCTCTTGTGATGCCTTTTGTTGAGGAGAACATAACGAAACCTGAATGGAGGCAAAGAGAGGCTGCAACATATGCTTTTGGATCCATTCTGGAGGGTCCATCAGCTGATAAACTGGCCCCTCTAGTTAACGTAGCCTTGAATTTTATGTTGTCTGCGTTGTTGAAGGACCCAAATAACCATGTGAAGGACACCACTGCTTGGACCCTCGGAAGAATATTTGAGTTTCTTCATGGTTCTGCGCTTGAAACTGCTCCTGTTATTACAGCTGAGAACTGCCAGCAAATACTTACTGTGCTACTTCAAAGCATGAAGGATGTCCCAAATGTGGCAGAAAAGGCATGTGGGGCACTCTATTTCCTTGCACAAGGCTATGTGGATGCTGGATCGGCGTCACCATTAGCCCCTTTCTTCCAAGATATTATTCAGAGCCTTATTGTGACCAGTCACAGAGAAGATGCTGGAGAATCCAGGCTGCGTACCGCAGCTTATGAAACTCTAAATGAAGTTGTCAGGTGCTCCACCGAGGAGACAGCTCCTATTGTTTTGCAGCTGATACCAGTGATTATGATGGAACTCCATCAGACACTTGAAGCAGGAAAGTTGTCAACTGACGAGAGGGAGAAGCGGAGCGATCTGCAGGGCCTTCTCTGTGGTTGCTTGCAGGTCATTATCCAGAAGTTGGGAGGGATGGAGTCAACAAAGTTTGCCTTCTTGCAGTATGCGGATCAGATGATGGATCTATTTTTGAGAGTTTTTGCTTGTCGAAATGCCACGGTGCATGAGGAGGCTATGCTTGCTATTGGTGCATTGGCATATGCAGCCGGTTCAAACTTCGCAAAGTACATGGCACAATTCTACCAGTACTTGGAAATGGGACTTCAGAACTTTGAAGAGTATCAGGTATGTGCTATTACAGTGGGTGTTGTGGGTGACCTGTGCAGGGCACTGGAGGACAAAATTTTACCTTACTGTGACGGCATCATGACCCAGCTCCTGAAAGATCTTTCCAGCAATCAGTTACACAGATCTGTAAAACCACCTATATTCTCGTGCTTTGGTGATATTGCACTGGCAATTGGGGAGAACTTCGATAAGTATTTGATCTATGCGATGCCCATGCTACAAAGTGCAGCAGATTTGTCGGCGCATGCAACTTCAGCTGATGAGGAAATGCTCGACTACACCAATCAATTAAGGAATGGCATCTTGGAGGCCTACTCTGGCATTCTTCAAGGATTCAAGGGTTCCCCTAAGATGCAGTTACTGATGCCGTATGCCCCACATATTCTTCAGTTCCTTGACGCTCTTCATAATGGCAAGGATATGTAAGTCGTCTAGAATACCTTCTGTTTCCTTAATATCTCACTTATTTACATGAATATTTCCTGCTTTCCGGATGCTCAAAGCTGGAAACTGATCATGCAAACACATAGATAACAAAAAATAGACATTTTTCCTGTATGGAAGGCAAATGCCTAAGCTGCTTAAAAAATATAAAAGGGCCAAAGTACTGGAAAATTGACAATTATGGCTTTAACTCAATCAAGCTAGTTTCTGGAAACATGTAATTTCTTATATGCTATTCCCTCCTTCCAAAACATAAGTTATATATGATTTGGTAATATAGATGTGGATTTTTTTTCCATATAAACTTGGTTAAATATAAGTTATATCTTAGGGAAGGAGTACTGAATAACTACAAGTTTTGTCATATGCCGCTAAAAGATTCCCGATTCATTCTGCACTACTCAATTCCGAAACTTCATGAATTGCTACCGCCATTAGTGGGCTGTTGGTGTGCTTTTGTTGTCGTGTCAACCCTTTCACTTAATTGCCTAACTGGCCATGAGTCAACATGGATATGCCTTGTCTGGCTCGGTGTTCCTGCACGGGTACCTGCAATGTAAGGCTGCTTCTCTGTAAAATACCCATGGTGGCAGCAGCGCCGCCTAAGCAACACATGCATGCATCAGCAACACTGCTAAACCAGGGCAAAACTCACTAACACCTAGCCAACGAGTGAAGAAAAATAACGAAGAGATGAATCAGATAGAATGAATAGTGTTCGTCGTAGGCATATGATGAAAATAGGAGTTCTTGCAATGATACATAAGCAATTTTCTCCCAAAATGAGGGTATACCTGACAAGTGTTATAGCCATATAGTCCGTTACAGGCCTGTTCTAACAATATTTTTCTGGATGCATTTGAGGTGATTTAGTAATTAAGAGCTAAGCCTAGCAAATTTTTGTGTTGGTGAACTTCTGATTATGATCTGCTACTTTAGATTGCATTTACCAATAGGCGTTAGATTCTAATTTGCGATTTCTTACTGTGCACTAAGTTTCGTCACTTTTGTTGTTCTATGAAATGTATGTTGTTTGCACTTGAATTGCCACTATGATGGAAAAGACCACACCCAGTAATGATAGTGTGTCCACACACTTACGCACACCTTACACTATTGCCAGAATCGAATCTCTCCCCCTTAAGCCTCCTGGCCAGTCAACCCCACTCTTTTTTTAGCGACCATGAACACGGACAGTGAAGTGTTATTGCAACAATTGACCAATATTTCAGCTTAGTGCGGCTCATAGTTAAGCACGATAATTTTCTAAAATGATCTCTTACTGTTTCAGGGATGATTCTGTGATGAAGACTGCAATAGGTGTCTTGGGAGATCTGGCAGACACATTGGGTGTTCATGTTGGTCCCTTGATCAATCAATCGACCTCAAGCAAGGAATTTTTGGATGAGTGTTTATCATCCGATGATCCTCTGGTCAAAGAATCAGCTGACTGGGCAAGGATTGCAATCAGCCGTGCAGTTTCAGGTTGACGTGGCATTGGTGTCGAGTCTGCACATGCATCCATCCACGTGTCGAGTCTGGGTCTTCGGTTGCAGGTTGCATCGTATCTTTGGGGAAGTCCACCATCCTAACAGGAGTGTCGAAGGGTCCTCACTAACTCATGCATCAGTACATGTGTCAGCCCAGCCTTTTTCACTTGTGTGGAAAAGAGGGTTAAGTTGGCTGCCTGCTAACTTTGCTAAAGGCATCTAGAACCTTCAATTTCTTATTGGGGGTGAGATGAGCTTCTATGGTTGGGTGCCATGCCGATGGTTCGTTGGCGTGGCTTGCATGCCCTACGGTCTGGGTGTGCTATCGCTTTCCCTTGCCTCCATTGCATGCATCAAACTTTGGTCGTATGGTTACAAGTCCTGGTTGCTTATGGATCCGTTATGCATAAGGGGCTCGCGTGCACTGTCACGGGATAATTTTGTACTGCTCAGGAGGTCCAAGTTGGACATGTCCCTCACGAGCTGGTAGCTTGTTAATTTCTTTTTCGAGAGTATGTAGCTTGTTTATTTCATGTTTCCTTTTCCATACTTGCATTGTCCTGCATCCATTATCGGACTGTTTTGTAAGGGTTTCTCATGGTCAAAGCTTCGACGGCTAGCCGTTGTGCAAGACCCTGCATGCGTCGGTTTATTTCCAGGTGCTGGGGGTTGAGCCCTTTTTTTGTTATCCTTGCTGCTGCTCCATTTCAGTTTTCATTGAGGCTGTGTGCTGGCGGGTTGAACAAGAACTGTCATTGGTTTCGGGGTGGTTTTATTTTGGGGCAGCTGTGGAGTTTGATTTGTTATTTACGGGAACTGTATAATTGGGTGGAACTCTGCCGCCTCCTATCTCATGTGTCAGTATCATTCGCTGTGTATACAAGGATTTGATCATGAACGGGTTCAGTGATATGGGTCTTTGTCTCTTATTTTCTTCATGGAGATAAATACAATTATGGTCATTGAAGTTGAGGTCAAAGCACAATACGATAACTGGACTTCAGAATATGCTCAATACGGTCGCTAAATATGAGTTGTGGTGATTATATGATCACTGGCTCACAGTATAGCTGACTGGTCAGACTAGACGCCACTTAGGACAGCACTAACAGCGGTACAGACTCGAAACCCCTGAGGTTCGTAAACGTCGCGCCTCTAACCACCTGGAACGTCGTCATGTCGTGTTACTATGCCGAGGACCATTGGTTAAAAGTGCACATAAGCTACCATGTTTCGACACTATCTTAATTTTGTTTCCACATGTTCTCTCTGTGTAAGTTTCTTTCTGTTGACAACACATGCGAGCATGTTTATTTTCTGGCTTTCTTGTGTGTGTGTGCGTGCGTACATGTTAATGTGTGTTAACTATGATTTTTCTTTCTTTCGATTTTTCCTGTGAGTGTGTAATATGTTGTATGCATGTTAGAGTGTCCGCTCCTGCGTGCGGCCTGGACGTGATGTTCCGTGGAGATGAGAATCAACTGCGTAGTTGAGGTGGGCCACCTCTTATTGGTGATAGGCCTCCTGCCGCCCCACGCGCCATGCTCGACAAGCCGGACAACACTGCTGTCTCAATCGACGCCATGATGCGCCCCGCCGTGGCCAAGCCCTTCATCGCTCTCGACAAACTCATGTTTTTCTTTTGCTCGCCGTGGCCGACGTTCTTCGCCTGACATGCTCGACTGGAGTCCCACTCGCGCGGGCCGCTCTTGATCACCTGCTGAATCAACCCCTCGAAGAAGCTCATCGCCTTGGCCCTAGCTCCCGCCCTGCCTATTGTGTCACCTGTCGTCGGTTGTCTAGTCTCCTCTCCATCCGAGTCTGAAAAGCTTTCGTCGCCCACCGTCATGTGCGTTCCACCGATGCTCTAAGGCCGAGGCCGCGGGTGCCTTCAGTCGTCAAGCAACGCTGATAAAGAGGTGCTGCAACAGATGGCTTAGGGCGGTGCGATGAGCTGGACATCGCCGCACACCTCCATGCACCCGAGTATGCATGCGGTGCACCGCATCAGCCATCAGGGTGTGCATGCGTTGCGTACGTGCACGTGCGTGATATGCATGTGTTGTGCGCGTGCATGCTGTCCTTCCGTGTGTGCATGCGTTGGTATTGAAAATGATCTTCGTGTAAACATCTAAATGTATTTGTATTAGAGTGGTTAGCCATCGTAGTCACCAACCGAGGGATCTTTGGTTCGATTCCCTTCTCTTTGACCGCAGTTCTTATTCTTTTATTTGTTTATGACGGTTGCTACAAATCATCCGACTGATTTTATGGAGAAATCAGTCGGGTCGATGGCCGTCCGATCCACCCTGCCTAAGCCGTTGGATGGGTCAATGCTTCTTCGCTTTCTTCCTCCCCTGAGTTTGTCGGTCTGTCGCTTTCTTCTTCCTGAGCATACGCAGCAGTCGCTGCTACGTCGCCGACAGTAGCAACGCTGGTGAGGGCTGCATCGCAGCACCAGCGGCCAGCGACGGATGTGCACTGCAACGCAGGCGGCCGACGATGGATCTTGCATCACAGCACGCGACAGCCATGGCGGATGTTGTGACGCACACGACGGGAACGACGGGGATGCAACACAGGGATGCTGCGTTGCAGCGCTGGACACACGGCGGATGCTGCGATGCAGCGCCGAGCGCGATAGATGTGGCGACGCAGCGCGCGGCGGCTCATGGCGGAAGCTGCGCTGCAGCGCCAGCGACGACGGGTGCTTCGACGAGACACGCGACGGCCATGGCGGAAGCTGCAAAGCAACGCGCTGCGACGACGGCGGAAACTGCTATGCAGCGTGGGGACGCTACGATGCAGCTCCAACGACGGCCATGGCGGAAGCTGCGTCGCGGCGATGATGGGGTAGAAGCTGCTATGCAGCACACAGCGAAGACGGCGAAAGCTGCTATGCAGCGGCGACGGTACGATGCAGCTCCGGCGGCGCTTCAATGGAGCCACGACGGAGCTTCAATGCAGCCACTACCGACAGGTCGCCCCCCTCCTCCACTGTGGTGGTGTTGCTTGCCTCTCTGCTACCTGACGAACGAGAAGGGGAAAGAAACTGGTGGACGATATGCTTCGTGGAGAAGATAAGGTGTAGGGGAAGGAAGCGGTGGGGCGGGCCTCACGAGGACACGTGGCAAGTGGAGAGAGAGGTTTATGAGAGAGAGAAATCATCCGGCTGAATTTTGTGAGTGAAAAGTAAAGAACAAGAGAGTTTGAATGAAAGATGATTCATCAGCCTTTATTGATGATAGAAGTGGGGTATTTATACCCAGGCGGAAGTACACATGGTGCTTGGCGGTCAAGTAAACACATAGTTACTTGAGAGCCAAGGAATTACATAGTTGCCTTGAGAACCAAGGAAGTACATGGTTGCTTGAGAACCAAGCAACCTATCTAACAATTAACTTAATCCTAATTAGCTTAATTAATAAGCAACTATTTTATTCTTAACACTCCCATTTGTACAACGCCTCTTCTTTAGTGCATCCATCATCTTGACAAATTCTTTGAATAATCTTGAATGTCTCCTCCAAAAACCCTGTGGGAAAAATATGAGGAGAATAGTGCAGATATGTTGCTAAAACTCCTTTAAACCCAGTGGGAAAAATAATAAGGAGAAAAATGATGCAACATATAATGATTATTGTCTCTTGTTAACTCATATGAGAAAAACCTTTGAAGAAGGAGAAAAATCATTGATGAGTTTAGAGAACAATTAATATGTCTTGAGGACTTCCTTTAAAAACCCCGATAGGGAAAATAGAAAGTATGACGTATTATCTTTGATAAGATATTGCCTCATTAAAAACCATTATGAGAAACTTTGATAGAAAACTCATAAGGGAAAAGAGTGCGATATGATATGCCATTGAAAACTCCTTTAAAACCAGTGGGAAAAATATAAGGAGAAAGTTTATGACATATAAGGGCACTTGTGTTTATATTGTCTCGTTAAAAACCTTTTATGAGAAACCATTAGGGAAAAACTCATGAAGGGAAAAAGAGTACAACATATGCAATCTTACAATTGTTAACAGGTTATAGTTTTGGAGATTACTCCCCCTGAAGTTTGCAAATCTAGAGGATGTGTCATACCAATTCCATTGACATGACCATGGCATTGTGAATAATCTGTAGGATTTTCACAATATTTTGTTTGCAAATTGTTTCCTCACTTTCTGTAATTCATAAGGATAAGTGATTTCAAGCAATGTGCTTTATGATATTGCTCTTCATATAACCTGTAGGTATTGAGTAACACAAGCGGTGGAATCTTGATAAAATCAAGTTATGTGATTCTGATGAATTTCAACCACATGATTTCGAGTGTGGTTAATCATTCTACTGAGCCATGCATATTTTGCAATGCTTTTAAAGAATGATAAGTGGAAATAGTCGTTAAAGTATATTTAGATGACTTTCATGAGACGACTATTATAGTGAATTTAGTCATTGATATGGCATTGTTGGGATCAAATAAGGAGCCAATATCATTACATCATATTACGGTCATATTTTTATTTTCCTGATAGAATTGTCCAAGATTTATTGTGAGCTTGAGATATAAGCTAATATTTCTTATATCAACCATATACCTTTTGTTAGAGGTTGCACTCTGAACAAAGATAGCAAATATAGTGTCAGGCCTGACGAAGTTTGCAATGATATGAGTGCATTGACATTAGTGAGATATAGAACTTTAGGTCCTGATATCACTTCATTCTCACCCCTAGGTATGAATGGATTTGTACCCTATCAGGGGTACTATGACCATATTACATGTCTTTTATTGGTATGATATATCCACATTGAACTTCTCGTACATGTCCTGGATATATGTAGACTGGTATGTATTCTTGAGAGAATGCCCAAGTTGTAAGCTAAATTTGGTTAAATCCAAATTTTCCGTCTAGAGATGATTATCTGTATGTTTAGGTCTTGTATAGACATTAATGATGAGGTCATCAATATACACTGAGGTGATGAAAGGATATCAAATTTGGGATTCCTTTATTAAACACATAAACAATCATCATTATTCGAGTAATCCTTTTGAAGAAGGAACTCATTTAGTCGTAGTACCATATGATTTTCGACTATTTCAAGTCATAGAGTGACTTATGAAGTTTTACACAAAACTTGTTGCGATTTGCTTTTGGATTTGGAAGTATAAGCCCTTCAGAGACTTCATCAGAGACTTCCAAAATAAGTGACTCATATGAGTATGTAGCCACTTCATCCATCAACTGCATGGATAATATTATTATTTTTATTGCCAATGATATTTAGTATCGAAACATAATTCCACTCATACCAAGCGGGTATGTTACATCGTAATCGATGTCGGGTCTCTGCGTGAACCCTTTTGCTACAAGCCTCGCTTTCTCACCACCTCATTGACTTTGTCTATGAATGAGAAGTTTTTGTATTCCATGTGGAAGATACTTATGAGGAGTAGGTATTACTGCGGTAAATACCACTCGTTTGCAGAGCGAGTGCTATTCTTCATTACTTGCTTCCTTTTATGTGAACCAATATGAGTGCAAGAGGCACTCTACCATGGATTTTGGTTCAGGGCCCAAAAGGTTTTAGCAATTTGAGAAGAAATATATGTCGACAAATGTAGTCTTTAGTTTATATGATTCTGATGGAGTCATTGAAGTTTGTGGATAAAATATTTATTCCTTTTTAACTCCTTGTGATTTCCTATAACAAATGGAGTCAAGGTGTTTCGATGTCCCGACACCAAAACATTTGTGCACATTTATGTCGGGCTTTGGATGATGAGCATCCAGTGAGGTGTCCTTCAACTTGATGTTGAACTACATTTACTGGTTGAGGATTTGATTTCCTCTGTTTCCGCGGAAGCATATGAGAAATTGTATCTCGTCTTGTCAGATTTTCTCCCCCTCTTGCTCTCATTTGGGGAGAAGAGTGGTTTATCAGGTACCTCCACTCTTTCTAACACTTTACTGCAGGAATATAGAATTTAGTAACACCTTGTTATCAGTAAATGTATGTGGCAGATTTGCAATGTGTTGCAAATATATGATTCTCTAAACTTCTAGTTTAGATTCTTTGAGTACGTGGATATAAGGATTGAATGTCAATAACATTTCTAATTTTTTTTTTGACATTCCTTGTGGTACTTATCTCCCCCTAATGCCGAAAAATATCCTTATTGCTGATGCAATCAGCATAGGGGCTATGAATAATTTTGATTGACGGATAAATTGTTATTCCTCACATAGATCCCTAATTTTCTGTGAGGGCCCATTGATGTATGCCGGAGTGGTGATATCAATATGTAACCGAATTATCGCAGATGGGAAATACTTTGTAGATTTCCACGTGATTACTACAAGGGGAAAGTAGTATGATATGCAGTTGGTATGATTTAGATCATACTTACGGTGTGTAAGGCCGTATGTGTCCAGCAAGAGGCTGGTAAATTTACAATTCTTTAAAAGTGGTCATGTATTTCATTTAATTCTCTTTGATAAGAAATTTAGCTAAACCATTCTGAGCATGTACATAAAGTACTTAATGCAAAAAAATGCTCATTGAATGAGTTCAACAACATTGTTCATTTGAATGGCTTTATAGATCCTGTTTTCAGGAGAATTTGCTCTTACTTTGATAAGTTGAGCAAATTTTTTTTAGTAAGATCATGCATGGTTGTGTGTGATAAGAGACACACTTAAAACATTTTATGAATGTGTATATGAGTACCATGAAGTATCTAAATTACCCCAGATAATGGTTAAGCAATCCAGACATATCTTTTGAATGTGTTCAAGGAAGAATAAGTGTCCTGCTTAGAATTTTAAGGTGAGAGTGCCTTAAAAACGTATTTCCCCTATGGCACATGCGGTGCACACAAAATCTAATGATTTGGGAAAATATTTAACTTGATAAGTTGTGACCAACAGAATTATCAAATAATTTTCTAATCATCCCCAAACCAGGATGGCTAAGGCTATCAAGCCTAATATTTAATTCATTAATACTTAGAAAATCATTGTGTACGCAACAATATTGAGTACGAATTGAAACATACATACAAAATTATCGAATATTGTATCCAATGGATATGATATTGGACATTTTACTACATGTAGTAGTACAAGTATATGCTAATAATATGTTGGGATAATTAGGAGATCACCCGAGGTCTCTGATATGTGCAAATGAGTTTATCCTCCATTTTCTGCATTAGATTGTGGTCCTCCTTCTGATGAAGATTCTGAGAACAATCCTTTACCAGAATCTGGTTGTTATTTGCAAATTTTCAAGTTTATCCCATTGAACTTATTGGCCTTTTAATAACTTTGCGATGTGGTTCGACCATATGTTTGAGGGTTTGGTAATCATAGGTACAATAGTTATATAACCACACATTTGACAAACTTGAGAGTTGTCTTTTGATCATTTGAAAATGACAGATTCCTATTAAGAGATAATTCTATCTTTGGTTGTCTATGAGCCTCCACTTTACTTCGAATTCCTCATGGTTCTCTTTTGTGACCACTAACTTGCATAGTATTCTCGGTACGAGCAAGAATTTCAAATAATGGTATAGCACCCGTTGGGTGAATCTGATGATTTTAAGAAATTTCATGTTTCTTCATCATAAAAATGGTAGTACCATCATAAGAGGATGTAAAGTGTGTTAAGAGCATATGAAAATATTTGATCACGAGATCTCAACTTGAAGTTGATTAAGTGACAGAATTGTGAGCTGCGATAGACTTGAGGTCTTGAAAAACGAATGGGTAATCATTCGCGATGTGCTCAAGGCATCATGTTTATGTTAAGGGAAATATTTAGGGTGAATAAAAAGTCATCCATTATGTACTTAGTATGAGAACTAAGTGAAGTTGGGACACATAAAGTGCATATGAGTGTTGCAACTTTAGAGTCACCGCCAAAAATATAGACGTTGCATGTTTGGCATTTGTTAGTCACTGTGAAAGTATAACCATAATGTGATGTGGACATTGCAAAAGTGTTGAGACACTCAATCGTTGCCATAATTATGGGATCCATCTTGATGGATGGACAACACTATAATTATAAATAGTGACATAGGCTTCACTGCCATGTATTTTACCAATGTAATAGACGGTAATCACTGGTATATGCAAATATTTGCATAGTTTGCTGTGACATATTCAAGCAAAATGAGGCTTGACTAGTTTATATTAGCACAAAAATACCATTTCAGCATATAACAAGTGTGCAAGAACAATATTTACTATGAGAGTAAATCGTCAACAACAAATGCTTCAGAGGAGCCAATTTTAGAACAGCTGATGCTTTATAACCATATGTGTAGGCCTCAATTTATATAGGATAACACTTTGAAGATAATCACCAATATGGTGTAGATCCCGCAGTAATAGAAAACATAATCTGACTTTTGTCAGTCAATGTTCATAATTCTATTACCTTATGTTATGCTAAATTTATGAAATCACTTTGAAGGTAATCATCTGTCAAAGTGACATGATGTAGACCTTGCAATAATAGTGGATAGTCTGCAAAATTTTGCAGTAGATGCCAGTATTACCTTATGATATCTTGAGGTAGTCACATCAAATATTAATATTTGGAAGAGCACTTCGAAGGTAGTCATCTTGTTCAAATGGCAAGATGTAGACCTCACAGTAGTGATGGATAATCTGCAAATGATATAGTAGATGCCACAAATACCTTGTGATTCACAAATAAAATTTGGGCTAGTCATATTAAGTATGACACTATAGTTCTTAAGATTTGCAAGGAAAAATATTTCTGTGCATACAGTTGTTGTCCTAAGATCGCATGTCACAGGGAATGTTTGAGGTGAAAACATAGATGATGCCTTAAATATACGCAAAACATTCTTTTGCATTATTATTACTGTGGTAATACATATAGATGCAAAATTTTAAAAACTACATATTTATGTAATATATGAAGACATGAGGCTTCAAATAATATTTTGCATGATCTAAATGATACGTAATTATATTTTTAATGCAATTTGGAAGACATAAGAGTCTAGCCCGAGGGCTTAAACATGCATAATTAAAACCAGATGGTTAAATTGGTTAAAACAATAAAGTCTGAGGGCTAAACTGCAATTTCCAAATGGCCTGATTGTCCAATGTCGTAAGCCAAAGGGCTATACTGCAAGGTTTTCTTAACCTGGGGACTAAAACAGAAATTATGTCTATATGCAGGATTGGTAATACCCAAATATATGCAGGATTACTATAGCATCGGAGACTGAATAAGCCTGATGGCTCAAGAGATAAATAAAGGCATTTCTGTTAATAATAAAACAGAAAAAAAAACTGCAAACCTGCCGAATGGATAAGTTTTTCCCCAATGCTTATCTTGTGCGTGAGTGTGTGATGGCGTTGGAAAAACACCACCGTTGTTCCTGCCAAGAGGACGCCTTGCCGACATGATCTGTATGCCTGCTGTGTTCTCGTGTAGTCGCTCTGCGGGAGGCTGTGTCTCGGGTGCGAGTCGGAAGACGCCGGGCGCCGAGCTACTATCTGCGCATCGCCATGTCGGGGCCTAGGGCCGCCACGCGGGCTGGGTGCCGCCTCTATGCCAGTGGGCTGAAGGGAAGAGCGCCGCGACGGCCGAGCGTGTGAGACGCGCCGTGCCGCCATGTTGTCGCTCGACGGCCTGAGCGCCTGATGGCGCCTTGCCTCCTGACGGATCGACGGGGACATGTCTTGCTGTGCTACCGGGGAGCGTGGATCCTTGTTCATGTAGTCGGCATTGTGCAGACGCGTCTTGAAGATGTAGGTGTGATCCTGAGTGGTCGCTACTACTATCTTTTTCATGTGCTCCTTCTTGCCGTTGACGGGTGGTAATCGAATCCTTACTTCCAGCCAAAATCTCCTTCTTGCAAATTGATGCATGCGGACAAGGTATTGTATATTATTAGTTTATTTGTTTAATCTAAGCAAGAACAAACAATCAATGCATGAAGTCTTGTTTGATCGGGATCAATTCTTCCCGTGCACGACGCATGCATCCACGACAGCCTGTGATCCTCGGCAGCGAGCGGATGATAATTGCTCTTCTCTTCGATTCTTCGTAGGATGGCTTCGCCAACCAGGGGAACGGTGCCGTACTCTTCACAATGAAGCGCAGTTCATTTTCTTGCTTCTCTGGTCATGGCCGAATTTGTTTCTTCGGCCGATTGCTTTTCTCTTCCACTTTGTGTGTTTCGCGTGAGTGCATATGCGTACAGGATGAACAATCCATTGTTAGATCACTGTTTGACCACAAGAAAACATGATCTAATAGGCAACAATTAAAATAGGGAAACACTATAAGTTTTCCTGATCAAGGCCTTTAATCCTTGGATCGTTGGGGATCAACAAGATCTGTTCTTCATCCTCTGCAATGATGTTCTGCTCTTCTCTTGTCCGGCCAAATCGCTCGATAGGAGAGCAAAGTGCATGATAACATGTTTTGAGTGAAAAGTAAAGAACGAGAGAGTTTGAATGAAAGATGATCCATCAGTCTTTATTGATGATACAAGTGGGGTATTTATACCCAGGCGGAAGTACACATGGTGCTTGGCGGTCAAGTAAACACATAGTTAGTTGAGAGCCAAGGAATTACATAGTTGCCTTGAGAACCAAGGAAGTACATGGTTGCTTGAGAACCAAGCAACCTATCTAACAATTAACTTAATCCTAATTAACTTAATTAATAAGCAACTATTCTATTCTTAACAAATTTAAACATTTTCCTTTGTTTATTTCATCAATTGACAATGGGTCCCACCAAACAGAGAGAGCAGACAATGACCATGCTTCACAGGGTGCCACCTGGACTATTTGACCAGTCAACGAAGTGCCATGGATACAAAATATGATATGTCAGTGAGCGTATTCAGTGACCGTATTGAGCGTATTTTAAAGTCTAGTGATCATAGTGTGCTTTTACCTCAACTTTAGTGATCACCAATGTATTTATCTCTTCTTCATATTGCTCTGTCCTGGCGCATGCGTGTGAATCATAGAGCGTATTTGGGCCTATTGGCCACAAAGACACTATCTACTGGACTACTGTTGCTCTTTTAGTGACCACCAGGGATCAGCTTTGTCTTTTAGTCATCGCAGATACACTATCCAAGGCCACACCCACGCGCTGGACGCACAGCATCTTAACGGCTACATCGTCACGCAACACAAAAGTGCTTGCGACTCATGAAAACTTCACGGCCATACGGCTTTTGTTGTCTTTTGGAGTTTCTACTGGCCCTTATTGGCGTTTTTTTTCTCTGGGTGGCGATGTGCTTCGCAGATCGCGACCGCCAGTGTTTCATGTGTTGGGGAACACAGTAATTTCAAAAAATTCCTACGATGACGCAAGATCTATCTAGCAGATGCATAGCAATGAGAGGAAGAGTGTCGGTGTCAAAACCGGCGGATCTCGGGTAGGGGGTCCCGAACTGTGCTCTAGGCGGGTGGTAATAGGAGATAAGGGACATGATGTTTTTACCCAGGTTCGGGCCCTCTCGATGGAGGTAAAACCCTACTCCTGCTTGATTGATATTGATGATATGGGTAGTACAAGAGTAGATCTACCACGAGATTAGAGAGGCTAAACCCTAGAAGCTAGCCTATGGTATGATTGTTGTTTGTCCTACGGACTAAAACCCTCCGGTTTATATAGGCACCGAAGAGGCTTAGGGTTACACAGAGTCGGTTACAATGGTAGGAGATCTACATATCCGTATCGTCAAGCTTGCCTTCCACGCCAAGGAAAGTCCCATCCGGACACGGGACGAAGTCTTCAATCTTGTATCTTCATAGTCCATGAGTCCGGCCGAAGTTGATAGTTCGGCTATCCGGACACCCCTTAGTCCGGGACTCCCTCAGTAGCCCCTGAACCAGGCTTCAATGACGACGAGTCCGACGCGCATATTGTCTTCGGCATTGCAAGGCGGGTTCCTCCTCCGAATACTTCATAGAAGATTTTGAACACAAGGACAGTGTCTGGCTCTGCAAAATAAGTTCCACATACCACCGTAGAGAGAATAATATTTACACAAGTTCAATCTGCCGACGTATTCCGTGGCGTGACATCACACCACAGCCAAGCTTTTATTCGAATCATTTTTTACCGTTCCGCCTCAGCGCATTTAGCGAAGTGATTTCCTTGGCACGTCTTGTTAAAGCAGAGATCGTGTCCCCTTATTCCGGGATTCTCATCAATACGGACGTGGGTAACCCAACTGTGCCATTGATTACGGCGCTTGGGAGATAAGCGAGTTTTACCAGGCTGGTGGGGACACATAGTTTCGTCTGTCCATATAAGGGGATAAGGATCCACCTTTTTACCTACGCCTTCTTCCTCCTTTGCTTATCCATTTCCGCGCACTCGAGCTCCAGCGCCCAAGTCCGCACATCTTGCCTCAACCTTCCCCAGCCATGTCCGGAGCGGGAGGCAAGTGGATGGCCTCCTCCATCACGGAGGGGCACATCAAGAGGCCGCGGAAGGCCGGATACTTGTCCAGCGACATCGCGCATCGGCTCCCCGACCAGGGGCAGCTCATCCTTACCCCAGGGCCCCATGAGAGGGTGGTGTTCCTCACCCACCTCCGCGGACTAGGTTTTCCACTTCACCCATTTGTCCGGGGGCTCATGTTCTACTACGGCCTGGATTTCCACGATCTGGCCCTGAATCTCGTCCTCAACATCTCGGCATTCATCGTCGTGTGCGAGGCCTTCCTCCGCATCGAGCCCCACTCCGGCTTATGGCTGAAGACCTTCAATGTCAAGCCGAAGGTAGTGGGGGCCAGCAGGCGGAGTGTGGAGGCGCCATGGTGGGCAAGATGTCCAACGTTACATGGCTCGAGGGATCCTTCGTGGAAACCATCAAAGGGTGGCAATCGAGGTGGTTCTATATCACCGAGCCGCGTGACCCTGAATGGGCAGCGGCCCCCGAGTTCCGATCTGGCATCCCCACACGGCTCACCTCCTGGAAAGAGAAGGGGCTGACATGGGGTAATTCGGAGGAGCTGACCGGACTCCAAACCTGCGTCCAAAACCTTGTGAACAAGAAGATCAAGCTTGTCAACATGGTCCAAGTCATGCTCATCCGCAGGATCCTCCCGTGCCAACAACGGGCCTCCAGCTTGTGGGAGTTTGATCCGGCACAACACCAAACCTTGAGAAGGCTCTTCGACAATACGTACGAAGATGCCTGGAAGGTGCTGTTCAAGGGCGCCGAGGCTCCCGCATCTGCTACCAAAGATTGTGGATTCAGCTCGCAGCGTCAAGCCGGCGAGGTAAGCTATTTTACCCTTTACAGGACACTTATTTTTCATAGTTTGACTCTATGCGGGATCTAAACTCCCTTACCTTTGACAGGCTTGGCATTAACTGTCCCGCTCCCTTGCCAGAATACCCAGCGGATGCCCAATTGACGGGGCTGTTGGTTCCGGCACCTTACGTGGTGCCGGAGAAGAAGGCCAAGAAGAAGGCCACGGGAACCCGAAAGAGTTCCCGGCGTCAGGTGTTATCGGACTCATCATACGATGACTCCGAGGCGGACTCCTCCCGCGAAGACGAGGAGGAGAAAAAAGAGACCTCTCCCCCAGCGGGGGGAGAGAAGAAAAGGAAGGCCTCCCCAACTGGGGAGGCCGGAGGGTCCAAGAAGGGAAGGACCCTTCATCCGGACTACTCCACCAATGCCGACGACGGCGAAGAGGAGTGGCCACCGAGGGCTAAGCCCTTGGCGACGTCGTAAGTGTCCGGATACCAGAATAACTCATGGTGTTTCGTTTGTCGCATAGAATCCTCTAACGCCGAACATAACCCTGCAGCCCGCCCAAGGACGGGCTCAACACTTCAATGAGCGGCTCCCTGGCATCGTCGGATGTGAATAGCACTTCACTTTCGGCCGTCTCCTCTCCTCGCGCTGCGGATGACGCCAAGGTGGGATCCCAAAAGGGGCCCAGCCAGGAGGAGGAGGTCCCGGAGGTGCCGCAATGCAACCTACCGGACTTTGGGCACAAGAGGGATCAACCCCCAAAGGGTTCTGAGTTCGGCCCTAGGCCAGACTCAACACCAGAACCTTTAGTGGTTCCGGAGTCCGGCAGGCCGCCCCTTCACAAGAAGGGTAAGCGTGCGACACCGGTGACCTCCGTCCAACCGGAGGTGCCGGATAATTTGCTGGAGGCGCTTAACGGCGCCTCCATCGACGAGGAGCACCGCACTGTTATGAGTGCGGTGATCTAGAAAGTTCAGTCTGCCAAGAGCGGGCTGACTGAAGCCTGTGCCAGCCTTCTAACAGGCTTTGAGGTATGTAGTTAAGATATGTAAAAATATTACCGCATAGACAGTAGCCCCTGATGCTCAGTTTGGTGTTCGGAAAGAAAAGCCGAACTGAGGATCTAAGAAGATATACGCAGGAGTCTAACATAAGCATGTCAATATGGGAATGCAGGTTACACTGCTGACCTCTGCCGCACTGACAGCGGAGGTCAATGCATTGAAGCAGAACCTCGAGCGGTCCAAGAACGAGCTCGGCCTTGCCAAGAAGCAGCTCGAGGACAAAAAAGGTAAGTAATACCTTATGGGAGTATATAAAAATGTGGTTGCAAAAAATAACAGGAATAGCGTGAGAATTGCGGGGGCCACGAACATGGTGGCGACCCTGAAGGAAGCGGTGTCCAAGGCTGAAAGCAATGCGGCCGCGGAACGCACCGAGCGAGAGAAGCAGGAGGCACGGGTGGCGGAGGTGCGGCAAGAGCTCCAGGCTCTCGTGGAAAAACACGAGAGTTTGGAGCGTGACTCAAAGACTCGAGAGTCCGAGCTCGCCTCGGCTCTTGAGAGCGCCAAAGCCGCTAAGGCCGAAGCCCAAAAATCCCTCCAGGAAATTGAGGCAATAAACAAGATAGCGGCAGGTAAGGCATTCTTCATGCAAAGCAAGCACGTAAAAGTGAATTACTTATTACTTACCCGAATCCGGAGCTCTCCAGGAGCATTCGCAGATCCGCCCTACAGTGTGTCCGACGCTGCCGCCTTCTACCGGGCCGAGGAGGGGAGCTCGACGGAGAAGGTGTTCTGGTCTCAGTATGCTGAGGCCGGACAACCGGTGCCCTTGAGCGACCAGCTGAAGCAGCTGGTCGAGCTCCATAAGGTGGCCGAACAGGCCATGAAGGGCCTCATAGTTCGGCTGTGGCCTAAGGAAGCCATGCCTGAGAGCTACTTTGGGTTGGTGAGGAGGCTGGTGGACGCCTGTCCATGGATTGAAGTCGTCAAGCGGTCCGTCTGCATCGAAGGTGCCCGTAGGGCCCTTGCCCGTGCTAAAGTGCACTGGGGCAAGATGGACGCTGAGAAGCTTGTGACGGACGCTCCACCGCCGGGCAGGGAGTATCGCAAGCCCGAGATGTATTATCAGGGCGTCCTGAATGGTGCCCGCCTTATAGCGGGTGAATGCTCCAGAGATGTAATTTTTTAGTAAACTCGCATTTGTTATCTTGTACGCTTGAAAACTTGTTCATACGCGCTAAGCAACACTTGTTAGTTTAAAATATTACCTTCTGTGCGGCCATTTATTAAATTTGAGAGATGGCAAGTCGTCGGCTTCTGCCCCCATGCCACGAGTGCTGGGGTGTTCGGGATAAACTTGAGCGCTCTTTTTCCCATTCTTGGGTCCTTCGAGGGAGGCGCTCAACGCAACGAACAAGGCAACCGGACTATAATGCTTGAACACTCTCACTTAGCCATAGAATTCTATAATTTTAAATTTCGGCGAAGCCCCTAGTATTCGGAAGACCGAGTTCGGGGCGCTATCCACGCCTGGGCCGGACAAAGCCGGCTCCTCGCTCTAAGCGGCATAAGTCTTTAGGGACTCGAAGAAACCTCTCGAACAGCGACCGACTCTCGCCCTATCATGACGGTCAGTTTTAGCTTTCTCCACTGAGGTGCTTAACCCAGCTCAACCGGGGCACAATCGCAGTGGTTCTCCCAGCGCTACCTTAGCCGATATAACGGAACGTAAGGTACCAAAACATGGGAGCCGGGCAAACCCAACTATTGACCCAAGACATGATTCGGAGCCGATGCATATAATGCTATAAGTTCGGGGTGCCGCACTTGTGAAAGTGTTCGGACTTATCACACCATATTTTGGGGAACTTAAGCCCCTGGTGTATTTGGCCGTACCAAAGCGTACGGGTGCAACATGTCAGAAGTGAGCATATATAGATAGAAAAAGGAATGCAATAATAGGCAGAAGCTATGCATTGTTTATTCAAAAAAGATGCGGAAAAAGCAGAACGATACAAATACTGCGATAAGCAAGGGACGGGACTATTTGACATGTCTCCCTCCAGGAGCGAGCTGCGGGATGATATGTAAAACAAGTATACTGCTCGTTATAGAGACCACCTGTACACTCGATGTAGCTTTCTGCTTCCCTGGCTGTTGCATCGTGTGTTCGGCAATTCTGCTGCCGGATAGGGCTTCTTGAGAAAGGAGTCCTGAAAGTAAAAAAAAAAGAAGAATGACACAATTGGGAGCCCCTGGTGCGGTTGAGCCGCGTTCTGGGCCTGCCGTGGTTGTGCCCTCCCCCAATGCCCATGGTATCTCCAGAGCGTAGTTATGTACGCGTAGGACTGGCTTCACAATTTCGCGAGGGCTGGGGTTGGGGCCGCATTGCTACGCGTGATTGGAACGTGCCAGGTGGTCTTGTTGTAGGTTACTCTGGGCGCGCTTGACGGTGTCCGGACGTTTAATAGCCGGACTCGAGAATTGCCTTAAGAGGCTGCTTTGTACTTATGCCGCTAGGGCCGCTGTATGCTCCTCCGTTCAGAGGGAGCGTTCGGTGTTTCCGTTGACCGTAATGACTCCTCGAGGGCCTGGCATCTTGAGCTTGAGGTATGCGTAGTGCGGCACCGCATTGAACTTTGCAAATGCGGTTTGTCCGAGCAGTGCGTGATAGTCGCTGCGGAACGGGACTATGTCGAAGATTAATTCCTCGCTTTGGTTATCCGGTGATCCGAAGACCACTTCAAGTGTAACTGAGCCTGTGCAGTTGGCCTCTACACCTGGTATGACGCCTTTAAATGTCGTTTTTGTGGGTTTAATCCTTGAAGGGTCTATGCCCATTTTGCGCATTGTATCCTGATAAAGCAGGTTCAGGCTGCTGCCGCCGTCCATCAGGACTCTAGTGAGGTGAAATTCGTCAACGATTGGGTCTAGAACCAATGCGGCGAATCCGCCATGGCGGATGCTAGTGGGGTGGTCCCTTCTATCAAAAGTGATCGGGCAGGAGGACCACGGATTGAACTTAGGGGCGACTGACTCCATCGCATATACGTCCCTTAGTGCACGCTTCCGCTCCCTTATGGGTATGTGGGTTGCGTATATCATGTTCACCATCCGCACTTTGGGGGGAAACCCTTTTGTCCTCTATTGTTCGGCGGCCGGGTCTCCTCCTTGTCATCGCTATGCAGCCCATTGTCATTGTTTTCGGCAGTTAACTTGCCTGCCTGCTTGAACACCCAACAATCCCTGTTGGTGTGATTGGTCGGCTTTTTCGGGGTACTGTGTATCTGGCACGAGCGATCGAGTATTCGGTCCAAATTGGACGGGCCCGGAGTATTTCTTTTGAATGGCTTTTTCCGCTGACCGGGTTTAGAGCCTCTGAATCCGGCATTGACTACCGTATCTTCAACATTATCGCCATTAATGCGGCTCTTGTGTTTGTTGCGACGCGACCTGCCGTTGCTGTCCTTGGTATCCGAACTACCAGGGCTCTTGGTCATGTTGTTGCTTCGAGCTAGCCAGCTGTCCTCTCCCGCGCAAAAGCGGGTCATGAGTGTTGTGAGGGCTGCCATGGATTTCGGCTTTTCCTGTCCTAGCTGCCGGGCAAGCCACTCATCGTGGATGTTATGTTTGAAGGCTGCAAGGGCCTCTGCATCCGGACAGTCGATGATTTGATTTTTCTTGGTTAGGAACCGTGTCCAGAATTGTCTGGCCGATTCTTGTGGCTTAGGTCATCGGCGTCTGGTGATCGCACATAAGTGCCTTGGAAATTGTCGGGGAATGCGGCTTCCAGGTCTTCCCAACAACCAGTTGACTCTGCTGGCAAGCTGTTAAGCCAATGCCGAGCTGGCCCTTTAAGCTTGAGTGGGAGGTATTTGATGGCGTGTAGGTCATCGCCGCGGGCCATGTGGATATGAAGGAGGTAGTCCTCGATCCAGACCGCAGGATCTGTTGTGCCATCGTATGATTCAATGTTTACGGGTTTGAAACCCTCAGGGATTTGATGATCCATCACTTCGTTTGTGAAGCATAGTGGGTGTGCGGCGCCTCTGTATTGGGCTCTATCACGACGTAGCTCAAATGAGCTTTGTCTACTGTGTTCGGCCCGGCCGTAATTGCCATATCCGGCATGACGGTTAACATCACGTATCGTGGGGCGCCCACGCGATCCGTAGATCGATCTTGTTTGTATTGCCTTGTCCTCCAATATATCCCGTAGGTCTGGCGCATTTCCCCGCGCCTTGGTATTTTTTGAGCGGCGCCGGGGTGCGGCTTGAGTGGAGGGCCGAGAGGCCTCTCTGTCGCGGCCACGAGGTGGCCGGTCGGCCATATTATGCGCTGGTGATGTAGGTTTGGGTGCTTCCTCCTCTAATCGAGGTAGCAGCCTGCATTTTGGGTAGCTCTTGGAGGGGCGTTCGAGTTCATACTCTTCGGCCGCAAGGACTTCAGTCCATCTGTCGGCTAGCAAGTCTTGGTCAGCTCTAAGCTGTTGTTGCTTTCTCTTGAGGCTGCTTGCCGTGGCCATAAGCCTGCGTTTGAAGCGCTCTTGTTTGACGGGATCCTCAGGCACGACAAATTCGTCGTCGTCGAGGCTTGCCTCGTCTTCGGAGGGAGGCATGTAATTATCGTCCTCTACCTCTCTGTCTGCCGCTCTCTCATGAGGGCTGGCTTCTCTATCCTCCTGCGCTGAATCCTGCTGGAGGGAGTTGTCTTTGGCACTGTCCGGGGTGTTATTGTCTTCAGTGACGGAATCTCCGTTTTTGCTGTGGCGGGTTTTAGAGCGGCGCCGCTGACGTCGGCGCTTAGGCTGTTTCTTGGAGGGGTCATCCTCCGTTGTTCCATTGCCATTCCCATCTTTTGGGATGTCCACCATGTAAATGTCGTATGACAAGGTGGCCTTCCAGTGCCCTGTAGGCGCTGGTTCTTGGTCGTCTCCTGCATCGTCGTCCATACCGTCGATGTCTTCGGAGTCGAAGTCAAGCATGTCGGTTAAGTCATCGACAGTGACTACGAAGTGGGTGGTGGGTGGGCTTTGAATTTCTTCGTCGTCCGCATCCCAACCTTCCCGACCATAATCCGGCCAGGGCTCTCCTGATAAAGAGAGAAACTTTAGCGAATTCAGGATGTCGCCAAAGGGCGAGTGCTAAAAGATGTCCGTAGCAGTGAACTCCATGATCGGCGCCCAATCGGATTTGATTGGCAGGGGCGCGGAAGGTTCGGAGTCCGTCACCTTGGAGTCACGAGCTTAGCAAAGGACAGGGTAGGTGTTTGGCTCAATCACCGTAGAGATAGCAGCCCCCGAGGCGGTGTCCAGCCAACCATCCTCGATCGGCGCAGTCGGCTCCGAGCTAAGGGTCGGAGCGGACACTTGTGCGGCCTCCAGGGCACTGTCCGGCAGCAGAGCTAGATCATGCCCGTCATGACAGTGCGACACGCCTGGCTGTGGCTCAAACCCATCGAAGATCAAATCTCCGCGGGCGTCCACCGTGTAGTTTAAACTTCCAAATCTGACCTGATGGCCAGGGGCGTAGCTTTCAATCTGCTCCAGATGGCCAAGCGAATCGGCCCGCAGTGCAAAGCCGCCGAATACGAAGATCTGTCCGGGGAGAAAAGTCTCACCCTGGACCGCATCGTTGTTGATGATCGAAGGAGCCATCAGGCCTAAAGATGATGACACAGAGGAACTCTCAATGAAAGCACCAATATCGGTGTCAAAACCGGCAGATCTCGGGTAGGGGGTCCCGAACTGTGTGTCTAGGAGGATGGTAATAGGAGACAAGGGACACGATGTTTTTACCCAGGTTCGGGCCCTCTTGATGGAGGTAAAACCCTACTCCTGCTTGATTGATATTGATGATATGGGTAGTACAAGAGTAGATCTACCATGAGATCAGAGAGGCTAAACCCTAGAAGCTAGCCTATGGTATGATTGTTGTTCGTCCTACGGACTAAAACCCATCGGTTTGTATAGGCACCGAAGAGGGTTAGGGTTACACAGAGTCGGTTACGATGGTAGGAGATCTACATATTTGTATCGCCAAGCTTGCCTTCCACGCCAAGGAAAGTCCCATCCGGACACGAGATGAAGTCTTCAATCTTGTATCTTCATAGTCCAGGAGTCCGGCCGAAGATGGTAGTTGGGCTATCCAGACACCCCCTAGTCCGGGACTCCCTCAGAGAGTGTGTCCACGTACCCTAGTAGATCGAAAGCGGAAGCATTATGACAACGCGGTTGATGTAGTCGTACGTATTCACGATCCGACCGATCCTAGCACCGAACCTACGTCACCTCCATGTTCAGCACACGTTCAGCTCGATGACGTCCCTCGTACTCTTGATCCAGTTGAGGCCGAGGGAGAGTTTCGTCAGCATGACGGCGTGGTGACAGTGATGATGAAGTTACCGGTGCAGGGCTTCGCCTAAGCACTATGACGATATGACCGAGGTGGAAATCTGTGGAGGGGGGCACCGCACACGGCTAAAACAATTGCCAATTTGTGTGTTCTAGGGGTGCCCCCTCCCCCGTATATAAAGGAGCAAGGGGAGGGGGCCGACTGCCTCATAGGGTGCGCCCCAAGGGGGAATCCTACTCCTACTAGGAGTAGGTTCCCCCTTTCCTAGTCCAACTAGGAGGGGAAGGAAAGAAGAGGAGGGGAGAAGGAAAGAGGGGGCCGGCCCCCAAGCCCTAAACAACCTCGGTTTGGGCCTAGGGGAGGCGCGCCCCACAGCTCCCTTGCTGCCCTCTATTTCCACTAAGGCCCATGAAGGCCCATTGACCCCCCGGGGGGTCCGGTAACTCCCCGGTACTCCAGTATTTACCCGGTGACCCCCGAAACCTTTCCGGTGTCCGAATATAACCTTCCAAGACCATTTCGAGACACCTCGTCATGTCCGTGATCTCATCTGGGACTCCGAACAACCTTCGGTTCATCAAAACACATAAACTCATAATACCGATCGTCATGGAACGTTAAGCGTGCGAACCCTATGGGTTCGAGAACTATGTAGACATGAACGAGACTCACTTCCGGTCAATAACCAATAGCGGAACCTGGATGCTCATATTGGTTCCTACATATTCTACGAAGATCTTTATCGGTCAAACTGCATAACAACATACGTTGTTCCCTTTGTCATCGGTATGTTACTTGCCCGAGATTTGATCGTTGGTATCATCATACCTAGTTCAATCTCGTTACCAGAAAGTCTCTTTACTCGTTATGTAATACTTCATCCCGTAACTAACTCATTAGTCACATTGCTTGCAAGGCTTATAGTGATGAACATTACCGAGAGGGCCCAGAGATACCTCTCCGAAACACGAAGTGACAAATCCTAATCTCGATCTATGCCAACCCAAAAAACACCTTCAGAGACACCTGTAGAGCATCTTTATAATCACCCAGTTACGTTGTGACATTTGATAGCACACAAGGTGTTTCTCCGGTATTCGAGAGTTGCATAATCTCATAGTCTGAGGAACATGTATAAGTCATGAAGAAAGCGGTAGCAATGAAACTGTAACGATCATAATGCTAAGCTAATGAATGGGTCTTGTCCATCACATCATTCTCCTAATGATGTGATCCCGTTCATCAAATAACAAGACATGTCTATGGTTAGGAAACATAACCATCTTTGATAAACGAGCTAGTCAAGTAGAGGCATACTAGGGACACTTTGTTTTGTCTATGTATTCACACATGTACTAAGTTTCTGCTTAATACAATTCTAGCATGAATAATAAACATTTATCATGATATAAGGAAATAAATAATAACTTTATTATTGCCTCTAGGGCATATTTCCTTCACTCTCCCACTTGCACTAGAGTTAATAATCTAGTTCACATTGCTAGGTGATTTAACACCAATAATTCACATCACCATGTGATTAGTTCACATCTCCACGTGATACCCAAAGGGTTTTACTAAAGTCAATAATCTAGTTCACATCGCCATGTGATTAACACCCAAAGAGTACTAAGGTGTGATCATGTTTTGCTTGTGAGAGAAGTTTAGTCAACGAGTCTGCCACATTCAGATCCGTATGTATTTTGCAAATTTCTGTGTCTACAATGCTCTGCACGGAGCTACTCTAGCTAAATGCTCCCACTTTCAATATGTATCCAGATCGAGACTCAGAGTCATCCAGATCGGTGTCAAAGCTTGCATCGAGGTAACTCTTTACGACGAACTCTTTATCACCTCCATAACCGAGAAATATTTCCTTAGTCCTCTAATGATAATTTTGACCAATGTCTAGTGATCCACTCCTGGATCACTATTGTACCCTCTTGCCAAACTTATGGTGAGGTACACAATAGGTCTAGTACACAACATTGCATACTTTATAGAACCTATGACTGAGGCATAGGGAATGACTTTTCATTCTCTTTCTATTTTCTGCCATGGTCGGGTTTTGAGTCTTTACTCAACATCACACCTTGCAACACAGGCAAGAACTCCTCCTTTGACTGTTCCATTTTGAACTACTTCAAAATCTTGTCAAGGTATGTATTCATTGAAAAAACTTATCAAGAGTCTTGATCTATCTCTATAGATCTTGATGCTCAATATGTAAGCAGCTTCACCGAGGTCTTTTCTTTGAAAAACTCCTTTCAAACACTCCTTTATGCTTTCCAGAAAATTCTACATCATTTTCGATCAACAAATTGTCACTCACATATACTTATCGGAAAGGCTTAGTGCTCCCACTCACTTTCTTGTAAATACAGGCTTCACCGCAAGTCTGTATAAAACTATATGCTTTGATTAACTCATCAAAGTGTATATTCCAACTCCGAGATGCTTGCACCAGTCCATAGATGGATCGCTGGAGCTTGCAGACTTTGTTAACACCTTTAGGATTGACAAAACCTTCTTGTTGTATCATATACAACTCTTCTTTAAGAAATCCATTAAGGAGTGCAGTTTTGACATCCATTTGCCAGATTTCATCAAATGTGGCAATTACTAACATGATTCAGACAGACTTAAGCATCGCTATGAGTGAGAAAATCTCATCATAGTCAACACCTTGAACTTGTCGAAAACCCTTTTGCGACAATTCGAGCTTTGTAGATAGTAACACTACTATCAACGTCTGTCTTCCTCTTGAAGATCCATTTATTCTCAATGGCTTGCCGATCATCGGGCAAGTCAACCAAAGTCCATACTTTGTTCTCATACATGGATCCCATCTCAGATTTCATGGCCTTAAACCATTTTGCGGAATTTGGGCTCATCATCGCTTCCTCATAGTTCGTAGGTTCGTCATGGTCAAGTAACATGACCTCCAGAACAGGATTACCGTACCACTCTAGTGCGGACCGTACTCTAGTTGACCTATGAGGTTCGGTAGTAACTTGATCTGAAGTTTCATGATCATCATCATTAATCTTCCTCGCTAACTGGTGTAGGCATCACTGGAACTGATTTATGTGATGAACTATTTTCCAATTCGAGAGAAGGTACAATTACCTCATCAAGTTCTACTTTCCTCCCACTCACTTCTTTCGAGAGAAACTCCTTCTCTAGAAAGGATCCATTCTTAGCAACGAATATCTTGCCTTTGGATCTGTGATAGAAGGTGTACCCAACAATTTCTTTTGGGTATCCTATGAAGACGCACTTCTCCGATTTGGGTTCGAGCTTATCAGTTTGAAACTTTTTCACATAAGCACCACAACCCCAAACTTTAAGAAACGACATCTTAGGTTTCTTGCCAAACCACAATTCATATGGTGTCGTCTCAACGGATTTTAGATGGTGCCCTTTTTAATGTGAATGCAGCTGTCTCTAATGCATAACCCCAAAACGATAGTGGTAAATTGGTAAGAGACATCATAGATCGCACCATATCTAATAAAGTACGGTTATGACGTTCAGACACACCATTACACTCTGGTGTTCCAGGTAGCGTGAGTTGTGAAACTATTCCACATTTTTTTAAATGAAGGCCAAACTCATAACTCAAATATTTGCTTCCGTGATCATATCGTAGAAACTTTATTTTTTTGTTATGATGATTTTCCACTTCACTCTGAAATTTCTTTGAACTTTCCAAATGTTTCAGACTTATGTTTCATCAAGTAGGTATATCCATATCTGCTCAAATCATCTGTGAAGGTTAGAAAATAACGATACCCGCCATGAGCCTCAACATTCATTGGACCACATACATCAGTATGTATTATTTCCAATAATTCAGTTGCTCGCTCCATTGTTCCAGAGAATGGAGTCTTAGTCATCTTGCCCATGAGGCATGGTTCAAAAGCATCAAGTGATTCATAATCAAGTGATTGCAAAAGTCCATCAGCATGGAGTTTCTTCATGCACTTTACACCAATATGACCTAAATGGCAGTGCCACAAATAAGTTGCACTATCATTATTAACTTTGCATCTTTTGGCTTCAATATGTGTATCACTGCGATCGAGATTCAATAAACCATTTATATTGAGTGTATGACCATAGAAGGTTTTATTCATGTAAATAGAACAACAATTATTATTTGACTTAAATGCATAACCGTATTGCAACAAACATGATCCAATCATATTCATGCTCAACGCAAACACCGAATAACATTTATTTTAGGTTCAACACTGATCCCGAAGGTAAAGGGAGTGTGAGATGGTGATCTTATCAACCTTGGAATCACTTCCAACACACATCATCACCTTGCACTTAACTAGTCTCTATTTATTTTGCAACTCCCGTTTCGAGTTACTACTCTTAGCAACTGAACTAGTATGAAATACTGATGGGTTTCTATAAACACTAGTAAAGTACACATCAATAACATGTATATCAAATATACCTTTTTTTTACTTTGCCATCCTTCTTATCCGCCAAGTATCTAGGGCAGTTCCACTTCCGGTGACCAATTCCTTTGCAGTAGAATCACTTAATTTCAGGCTTGGGTCTAGCTTTGGGTTTCTTCACGGGAGTGACAACTTGTTTGTCATTCTTCTTGAAGTTCCCTTTCTATTCCTTTGCCCTTTTATTGAAACTAGTGGTCTTGTTAACCATCAACACTTGATGCTTTTCTTGATTTCTACCTTCGTTGATTTTAGCATCGTGAAGAGCTTGGGAATTGTTTTTGTTATCCCTTGCATATTATAGTTCATCACGAAGTTCTAGTAACTTGGTGATAGGGACTAGAGAACCTTGTCAATTACTATCTTATCTGGAAGATTAACTCCCACTTGATTCAAGCAATTGTAGTACCCAGACAATCTGAGCACATGCTCACTGGTTGAGCTATTCTCCTCCATCTTGTAGGCAAATTACTGTCAGAGGTCTCATACCTCTTCACATGGGCATGAGTATGAAATACCAATTTCAACTCTTGGAACATCTCATATGCTCCATGGCATTCAAAACATTTTTGAAGTCCCGGTTCTAAGCCGTAAAGCATGGTGCACTAGACTATCAAGTAGTCATCATACCGAGCTTTGTCAAACGTTCATAACGTCTGCATCTGCTCTTGCAATAGTTCTGTCACCTAGCGGTGCATCAAGGACATAATACTTCTGTGCAGCAATGAGGATAATCCTCAGATCATAGACCTAGTCTACATCATTGCTACTAACATCTTTCAACTTATTTTTCTCTAGGAACATATCAAAAATAAACGGGGAGCTACATCACAAGCTATTGATCTACAACATAGTTAGGACTAAGTTCGTGATAAATTAAAGTTCAATTAATCATATTACTTAAGAACTCCCACTTAGATAGACATCCCTCTAATCATCTCAGTGATCACATGATCCAAATCAACTAAATCATGTCCGATCATCACGTGAGATGGAGTAGTTTTCAATGGTGAACATCACTATGTTGATCATATCTACTATATGATTCATGCTCGACCATTCGGTCTCCAGTGTTCTGAGACCATATCTGCATATGCTAGGCTCGTCAAGTTTAACCCGAGTATTCTCTGTGTGCAAAACTGGCTTGCACCTGTTGTATGTGAACGTAGAGCCTATCACACCCGATCATCACGTGGTGTCTCAGCACGAAGAACTATAGCAAGGGTGCATACTCAGGGAGAACACTTATACCTTGAAATTTAGTAAGGGATCATCTTATAATGCTACCGCCGAACTAAGCAAAATAAGAATATAAAAGATAAACATCACATGCAATCAAAATATGTGACATGATATGGCCATCATCATGTTGTGCCTTTGATCTCCATGTCCAAAGTACCATCATGATCTCCATCGTTACCGGCATGACACAATGATTTTTTGTCAAGTATGTGATGTTTTAACCTTCAACAAGGATCGGGCGTAGTCACACTCGATTCAGCTAAAGTTGGAGAAACTGACACCCGCCAGCCACCTATGTGCAAAGCACGTCGGTAGAACCAGTCTTGCGTAAGCGTATGCGTATTGTTGGTCCAGGCTGCTTCATCCAACAATGCCGCTGAATCAAAGTATGACATGCTGGTAAGCAGTATGACTATTATCGCCCACAACTCTTTGTGTTCTACTCGTGCATATAACATCTACGCATAAACCTGGCTTGGATGCCACTGCTGGGGAACACAGCAATTTCAAAAAATTCCTACGATCACGCAAGATCTATCTAGGAGATGCATAGCAACGAGAGGGGAGAGTGTGTCCACGTACCCTCATAGGCCGAAAGCGGAAGCGTTATGACAACGCGGTTGATGTAGTCGTACGTCTTCGAGATCCGACCGATCCTAGCACCGAATGTACGGGGCCTCCGTGTTCAGCACATGTTCAGCTCGATGACGTCCCTCGTACTCTTGATCCAGTTGAGGCCGAGGGAGAGTTTCGTCAGCACGGCGGTGTGGTGACAGTGATGATGAAGTTACTGGTGCAGGGCTTTGCCTAATCACTACGACGATATGATCGAGGTGGAAATCTGTGGAGGGGGGCACCACACACGGCTAAAACAATTGTCAACTTGTGTGTTCTAGGGGTGGCCCCTCCCCCGTATATAAAGGAGCAAGGGGAGGGGGCCGGCGACCTCATAGGGTGCGCCCCAAGGGGGAATCCTACTCCTACTAGGAGTAGGTTCCCCCTTTCCTAGTCCAACTAGGAGGGAAAGGAAAGAGGAGGAGGGGAGGAGGAAAGAGGGGGCCGCCCCCAAGCCCTCAACCAATTCGGTTTGGGCCTAGGGGGGTGTCGTGGTACTAAGTCTGACAGTAAGAATAGGGGGTACATATGAGGAGGCAAGGTCCTAGCTATGGCGAGATTGTACGCAAGAGTTTAGGAGTTCAGACCCCTCTCGGAGGAAGTAAAACCCTACGTCTCGGTGCCCTAAGGCGGTTGACTGGAATATGGGAGTGTGTGTTACAGGGGGTGCGAGCCCTTGTTCCATAGGAGGGGGTGGCTTATATAGAGTGCGCCAGGACCCTAGCCCACCTCCATTATAGGGATTCAATGTACATAAAGATAGGGCTTTACTGATAACACTAGCTATAAAGTGTATTTAATGACCTTTAAGACTACATAGTGAACGCCTGACCGTTGCCGTCCTGAGTGACTCCTGGTCTTCTATAGGTTGAGTGGTTTCTTGTATAGTCGAATGGCTTCATCTTGGTCAAGTGATACCAGGAGGGAGGGGTACCCGAGTGATATGACTGGTCGAGTGGATTGCACTCGACGACTTCAATTGGTACTCTCTGTTGTCCCTTGAATGTCTTTGCTTCTAGGGTAGTGACCTTGGGTAGGGCATATAGGTCAGGCCTATGACCCTACCCTAGGTCTATGTCATCATCATTAGCCCCCGAATGGATTGAGGTCCGAGTGAAAAGAAGGTTGAAGTTAGTCTTGACTTAACTCTCGTGCTTCATAAGTACCCATGATGGATTGGAGGCCCATGTTGGAACTTCAGCTTTGTTTCAATCGCCTTGATTTATTCAGAAGTTGTCGAGTGGATTTATACTAGCACTTGTCGAGTGCTACTTTAGTGCGAAATCTTGGGCGCGATTGGTTGCTGCATATCCCGGATCTCACGGGATTCAAAATTTTGGGAAGCGTGCGAGGTGGAGCGTGCCGCAGTAAGCGGGACAGATAGACAGGAGCGCCTCGATTTCCACACCATATTTTTTGGCACGTATCCGGCGTGCAACTGTTGTGGGATTTGACAGGATTGCTCGGGCCCATGTGTCAGCCACTCGGAAGTGGGTCCTTAAAAGGCGTCGGGGCCGAGGCGTCTGCACTGTGCGCATCCATTCTCCCTCTTCCTTCTCTGCTTCTCCACTACATCTTTTTCCTCCACCCTCGACGCCGCCGCCCCGCCACCATGGTGAAGGACAAGACGACGGTGCTGGAGCGCGTGAAGA
This sequence comes from Triticum aestivum, assembly GCF_018294505.1. Taxonomy (NCBI): domain Eukaryota; kingdom Viridiplantae; phylum Streptophyta; class Magnoliopsida; order Poales; family Poaceae; genus Triticum; species Triticum aestivum. The sequence continues at coordinate 114,910,865 of NC_057807.1, read as the reverse complement.
AGGCGACAGGGGCGGCGAAAGGCAAGAAGACGAATCGGGGGTCGTCGTCGAGGTCCGCGCTGCCGCCGGGCTGGATACAGGGCGATTGGATCCAATCCTCGCTCCGGCCAGAGGATTGGACGAGCTGGCCGACTTTGGTTTGATTGATGTCGGGGCCATGAGGCTGCCGGAGGGGGAGACAGAGCCTCAGCTGCGGTCGGGTGAGTGCGTCCTCCTTGCTACCCATGTCGACCGTGGTTTCTCCCTTCCTCCGCATCCTTTTTTCGGGGCTTCTTGAACTTTTTCGGTGCCCAACTTCACCACTTCTCTCCCAACACCATTACGTATCTAGCTGCGTTTGTGTCCATGTGTGAGAACTTTCTGGGCTGTCGACCGCACTGGGGTCTCTTCAAACACGTCTTCTCAATTCGCTCCCAGACCGTAAAAAAGGCAAATTCGAGTGACGAGAGGACACATGTGATCCAGATGTGTGGGTGCCTAGGGATCCAGATGAGGAAGAGGAGTGCTTTCCCTCCCATGACACTTCCTGAGTTGGCCAGGGGCTCGCAGTCGACCTGGTTCTACTGCTAGGATATTGCGACTCCGGGTCAGTCGACCGGTCTTCCCCCTTTTTCCTTAGATCGTGCCCAGCAACCTTCTTCACTAAAAGTGACCACTGCGGAGAGGGTGGAAAAGAACATGTTGGTCGAGAGGGTGGTCCAGTTGGTCCATCAGGGTGTAACTGGCATGGATTTGTTGGAGGTGTTGCTCAGTCGATGCATCCAGCCGCTCCAAGCTCATGACCACTCGATGTGGATGTACTCGGGAGCCAACGACACCGCTTGGGTTCACCCAGAGGATGTTACAGATGAGAAGGTGGCCCTGTGGATGAAGGGCATTACAGGAAACAAGGATAACCCTAGGGGAGCCAGGAGAGTCGATCCATTCGACACCAACAACCAGCTAGACAAGGTATGATCTTCGCTATCGAGTGTACTTCAATCTGTCTTGCAACTGTTTCTGAATCCGACTGATATTTTATTGAGTTCTTGTCTTGTAGGTTTTGACTGAGATGTACTCAATGCCCAATGGTGAACAAGCCCCGGAGCAAGACCAGGAGGGAGAGGACAGCGCAGAAGAGAGCGGTGACTGGCAATCTCCAGAAGATGACGACGAGGAAGAAAGTGATGAATCGGACGACAAAGAGGTAGTCGACCCACCACCTCGCTTAGAGCATCGATCCAAGCAACTCCAAGATCCGGTGGGCAGGCGCGGCGAGACCGTGGCTTCGAGTACTCAAGTATACAAGCGCACTCGAACTTCGACTCCGGAGCCGACGGAGAAGATCGCCAGAAGACCTTGCCGAAGATCAAGATGGATGTTCCTGTTGCCTCTGGGTGAGTGCTCTATCTTTCTGCGTTTTCTTCTACCGACTCATACTTCTGCTCTGACCGAGTGGATTATGAGCTTTTTTCAGCGCTACAACTTCTGCGACTTCCATGGACGTTGACAAGGCCCCAAGTGATGAGGAGTCTGATGACGCGGCCACTTCTAAAGCTGGTACGCTCTTTCCAACTTGAATTTATTCTGCCGACTAGGTTGTTGGTCGATTGGACTTTTAAGATTGCTTTTTGTTGCAGCTCCGCGGGACGTAATTGAGCTTCCAGATGATGAAGAAGAAGTACCTCTGAGAGAGAGGAGGAGGGGCAGGGCCTCAAGCGGGAAAACGACCGAGGGTCAAGTGCCTCAGTCGTCATCGGTGCCTAAGACTGTGGTCCAATGATCCAAAGATCCAGCTCGGGCCAATGTTACCTTTGCCAATCCACTATCCACTGACCATCCTTCGGGGTCGACTGCTCAGGCCTCCGCCGCTCCAGTACAACTCCACGCTTCTGACCCTGTGACTGCTCCGACTGAACTGCCATCCTCGCTCTTCGTTGCATACTGACAACCCACAAGTATAGGGGATCACAACAATTTTCGAGGGTAGAGTATTCAACCCAAATTTATTGATTCGACACAAGGGGAGCCAAAGAATATTCTCAAGTATTAGCAGTTGAGTTGTCAATTCAACCACACCTGGATAACTTAGTATCTGCAGCAAAGTATTTAGTAGCAAAGTAGTATGGAAGTAACGGTAACAGTAGAAAAAGTAACAGTAACAGTTTTGTAGTAATTGTACCAGTAGCAGGGTAAAGTAAATAAGCAAAGCACAATATGTGAAAAGCTCGTAGGCATTGGATTAGTGATGGATAATTATGTCGGATGCGATTCCTCATGTAATAGTTATAACATAGGGTGAACAGAACTAGCTCCAGTTCATCAATGTAATGTAGGCATGTATTCCGAATATAGTCATACGTGCTTATGGAAAAGAACTTGCATGACATCTTTTGTCATACCCTCCCATGGTAGCGGGGTCCTAATGGAAACTAAGGGATATTAAGGCCTCCTTTTAATGGAGTACCGTACCAAAGCATTAACACATAGTGAATACATGAACTCCTGAAACTACGGTCATCACCGAGAAGTATCCCAATTATTGTCACTTCGCGGTTGTCGGATCATAACACATAATAGGTGACTATAGACTTGCAAGATAGGATCAAGAACTCACATATATTCATGAAAACATAATAGGTTCAGATCTGAAATCATGGCACTGGGGCCAGTGACAAGCATTAAGCATAGCGAAGTCATAGAAACATCAATCTCAGAACATAGTGGATACTAGGGATCAAACCCTAACAAAACTAACTTGATTACATGGTAAATCTCATCCAACCCATCATGGTCCAGCAAGCCTACGATGGAATTACTCACGCACGGCGGTGAGCATCATGAAATTGGTGATGGAGGATGGTTGATGATGACGACGGCGTCGAATCCCCCTCTCCGGAGCCCCGAACGGACTCCAGATCAGCCCTCCCGAGAGAGATTAGGGCTTGGCGGCGGCTCTGTATCGTAAAACACGATGAAACTTTCTCTTTGATTTTTTTCTCCGCGAAAGCAAATATATGGAGTTGGAGTTGAGGTCGGTGGATGTCCAGGGGGGCCCACGAGGCAGGGGGTGCACCCAAGGGGAGGGGGCGCACCCCACCCTCGTGGACAGGGTGTGGGCCCCATGACACTATTTCTTTTGCCAGTATTTTTTATTAATTATGAAAAGTTGCTCCGTGGATTTTTAGGTCATTCCGAGAACTTTTATTTATGCACAAAATAACACCATGGCAGTTCTGCTGAAAACAACGTCAGTTCAGGTTAGTTCCATTCAAATCATGCAAGTTAGAGTCCAAAACAAGGGCAAAAGTGTTTGGAAAAGTAGATACGACAGAGATGTATCACATACCATACTCCAGACGACCCGCCGAGTGCCGCCAGGGAGGCCCTTCTCTAGGCAAACCTTGTGATGGAGCAGATGAAGGTGGTGCATGAGGCTAGTCAGGTTGCCTACAACGCCAGCACCGCTCTGCAAGCCAACATCAAGGTTAGTTGGTTTCCGACTGGTCTCTTGAGTAGTGATAGTTGCGACTATTGCTTCACTGTCCATAGGTGTCCTTGGATGAGCGTTTTGGAACCTTTTATGTGCATCTATCATGGGTCTGCATTTCGCATCCAATCACCCATTGGGGTGTTTCTGACTTAGAGCTGAATAGTTCTTCCACTTGAGTCGATAGGTTGAGTCGAGTGTTTTTCTGAACCAGTGGGGGCACGTAGAGTGCACCAACTGGGTGTAGTCCCCGAGACCGCGGTCAACTGTTGGTAGTCGGCTGGGGGTCTGAGAATCCCCCCTTTTTTACTCATGTTGGGCAAGCCATGCCGAGTGTAAAACCGGACCAGTGGGGGGCACGTCAAGTGCACCCACTGGGTGTAGTCCCCGAGACTACTGTTGAATGTTTGATTCGGCGGTAGTCTTAGAGCAACTTTCGTTGTGATTGGCTTTTGTTTTCATCGACTGACATATCTTATTTGCTGACTGCAGAAGTCTTGTGATCTTGGAGCCCAATTTTCTGAACTGGAGAAGAAGCAGACCAACCTCAACCTTTATCTGGAACTGGCCAAGAAGAACCTCAAGAAGGCCCAGGACGAACAGCTACCATGGGAGGTAACCATTCATCGACCGTCCACCTTATGGTTCTCTCTCTCTTTTTTTCTCTTAGTCTGTTTGAACCGAGTGACTCCACTCGAACAGATGTGCGTAGTGAAAACCGTCAACTCCAAGCTCGTCTGAAGAATGTTATTTCTTTAGAGAAAATGAAGCAGGATCTGAAGAAGAATGATCAAGATCTTGCCGCAGCCCAGAAGGAGGCGCGAGAGAAAACATCACTTGCGGACAAGAAGTTGGCCTTAGTCAACAAGTTGGAAGAGGAGAACTCCAAGTTGAAGACTGCTATTTCTGAAGCCAACCAGGAGGTTGTGCGGCTAAAGAAGGACAAGGAAATCTTGACTGACGAAGTTGGAAGTCTCAAGGCCAAGAAGGGCGAATTGGAGTCATATCTGGGGCAGTTTGCTGCGAAGTTGGTCTTGAAGCTTGAAGGTATTTCCTCTTGTTCGACTGATTTGTTGATGTCGACTCACACATCTTGTTAAATTGTTGACTCACTACTTCTCCGACTGTGCAGAACTTTGTCAAGACTTCGAAGCAGAAACTGGGCGGGTCGAGACAGGTCTCGACCCCATAAACTCTCCTGTCAAAGATGACGTTGCAATGAATGTGTTGTGGTTGCAGTCTCGCCTGGACAGTGTTGTGGATTATCTCGCTCGTCTGAAAGCGGAAATGACGCGGATTGATGCTGAACTCTGGCCTCAGACGAAACTCTCACAGGATCTCGAGTCTCTGATGACTCGACTGAATCAAATCCCTGGTCGAGTGCAGGAATGGAAGAAGTCATCTGCTTGTTGTGGTGCTGATGTCGCTCTATCATTGGTCCGAGTGCACTGCAAGGATGTCAATGAAGACAAGTTGGCGGCTCTGAAGGTTTCCAACACCAAGAAACTCAACTTCCAGTCTTTTATGGACACCTTCCTTGACGCTGCCACTCGCATCGCAGACAGCATCGACCTTGACAACTTTTGCGATCCAGCAAGTCCTCCTCCTGTCGAGTGAACAAACATTATGCCCCACCTTTATTTGCCTTGGAATGCCGAGTGGTTATGAAACCGTTAAACTCTTTCAGGCTTGATGCCTGAGTACTTCCGCCCGTAGTGGTTCTGAACTTTTGCGGGATTTATCTGAACTTGGTTTTCTTTGAATACCATGGCTTTTGCCTTTATCACTTTTGAATGTCTTTCGATTCCGAGTGAACTTGATCTTTTCACCTTTCGTCGAGTACATTGTACTTGTGGCGCAGCTCAGACGTGGTGTTCAGTCGACACCTCGTCGTCCTTGCGGATCAGGATGGAGAGTACATTGTACTTATGGCGCAGCTCAGATGTGGTGTTCAGTCGACACCTCGTCGTCCTTGCGGACCGGGATGGAGCGTACGTTGTACTTGTGACATAGCTCAGATTCGGAGTTTAGTCGACACCTTGTCATCCTTGCGGATTGGGATGGAGCGCACATTGTATTTGTGACATAGCTCAAAGGATCTTTGCGACTTAGGCGAGTATGGGGTCGCCGCTAAGCCCCCGAGTGGGAGGATTGCTCTCCACTCGGAATGTTTTTTAACTTAGGCGAGTACGGGGTCGCAGCTAAGCCCCCGAGTGGGAGGATTGCTCTCCACTCGGAATGTTTTTTAACTTAGGCGAGTACGGGGTCACAGCTAAGCCCCTGAGTGGGACGATTCCTCTCCACTCGGAATGTTTATTAACTTAGGCGAGTACGGGGTCACAGCTAAGCCCCCGAGTGGGAGGATTGCTCTCCACTCAAAATGTTTTTTAACTTAGGCGAGTACGGGATCGCAGCTAAGCCCCCGAGTGGGAGGATTCCTCTCCACTCAGAATGTTTTTTAACTTAGGCGAGTACGAGGTCGCAGCTAAGCCCCCGAGTGGGAGGATTGCTCTCCACTCGGAATGTTTTTTAACTTAGGCGAGTATGAGGTCGCAGCTAAGCCTCCGAGTGGGAGGATTGCTCTCCACTTGGAATGTTTTTTAACTTAGGCGTGTACGGGATCACAGCTAAGCCTCCGAGTGGGAGGATTGCCCTCCACTCAGAACGTTTTTTAACTTAGGTAAGTACGGGGTCGCAGCCAAGCCCCCAAGTGGGAGGATTGCTCTCCACTCGGAATGTTTTTTAACTTAGGCGAGTACGGGGTCGTAGCTAAGCCCCCGAGTGGGAGGATTGCTCTCCACTCGGAATGTTTTTTAACTTAGGCTAGTACGGGGTCGCAGCTAAGCCTCCGAGTGGGAGGATGGCTCTCCACTCGGGATGTTTTTTAACTTAGGCGAATCAGGTTCGCGGATAAGCCACCCACTGGGGGATTTAGACACAAATGATTATGGGGAATCAATCATTAAGATACTATAAAAATCTTGTCTTTGGAAAGCAAACTAAAGTACTGTTATTACAACTCATCGGGTCGAGTGATTTTAGGTATAGAAAGGACGAAGCAGCTCAGCGTTCCATGCGCGTGGCTCGTCCATGTTCTTGGCTACGTTGTAGATGTGGTACGCTCCATTGTGAAGCACCTTGGTGATCATGAAGGGACCTTCCCAGGCCGGAGCAAGCTTGTGAGGCCATTTCTGATCCACTCGGAGCACCAGGTCTCCTTCCTGAAATGTTCGACCTCTGACATTGCGAGCATGGAATCGACACAGATCTTGCTGATAAATGGTCGACCGAATCAAAGCCATCTTGCGATCCTCTTCCAGGAGATCGACTACGTCTTCGCGTGACTGCTCTGCTTCTGCTTCTGAGAAGAGTTCCACTCGGAGGGCATTGTGCAGCAAGTCACTTGGAAGCACAGCCTAGGCGCCATACACCAGGAAGAAAGGGGTTCGGTCAGTCGACCGGTTCGGCATCGTTCTCAGCCCCCATAGGACGGATGGTAATTCGGTCACCCAAGCTCCAGCAGCATGCTTGAGGTCGCGCATCAGTCGGGGTTTTAACCCTTGAAGGATCAAACCATTCGCCCTTTCTGCTTGCCCATTCGACTGCGGGTGTGCAACAGACGCATAGTTGACTCGAGTGCCTTGGGATGCATAGAATTCCTTGAACTCATCAGAATCAAAGTTGGAGCCGTTATCTGTGATAATGCTGTTAGGAACTCCATATCTGAATATCAACTCCTTGATGCAACTGACGGCAATGTCAAGGTTTTTGATGGGCTTGGCTTCGATCCACTTGGTAAACTTGTCGACTGCTACAAGCAAATGGGTGAAACCACTTTTGCCGATCTTGAAGGGTCCAACCATATCCAATCCCCGGACTGCAAACGGACAGACGAGTGGAATAGTCTTCAAGGCAGACGCAGGCTTGTGGGACATGTTGGAGTAGAATTGGCAACCTGCACACTTGTCAACTATATCCTTTGCCATCTCATTTGCTCGAGGCCAATAGAATCCCGCTCGGTATGCTTTGGCCACGATGGTCCGAGAGGACGCATGCTGACCACAGGTCCCCGCGTGGATATCGTTTAGGATCATTCGACCTCTTCCGGGGTGATGCAGCGCCGAGCCACTCATGTGACACTTTCTGTGTAAAGCTGTCCTTTTATCACTGTGAAGGCTTTGGATCGATGGAGTATCTGGCGAGCTTCATCCTCATCCTCTGGGAGCTCCTGCCTGAGAATGTATGCGATGTACGGTACCGTCCAATCGGGCGTGATCACCAAGGCTTCCATGATCAAGTCGACCATGGCTGGAACCTCAATCTCAGTCAGGTCGATTGAACTTATTGGTTGCAGGGGCTCTTCCTTGAAGGGATCTTCTTGTACTGACGGGGTATGGAGATGCTCCAAGAACACGTTGCTGGGGATAGGCCTCCGAGTGGAACCTATCTTCGCCAGATCATCAGCAACTTGATTCTTGATTCGTGGTATGTGCTGGAGCTCTAACCCCTCAAACTTCTTCTCTAGCTTGCTCACTGCATTGCAATAACCGGTCATTGCAGGACTCCTAACGTCCGATTCCTTCATTACTTGATTAATCACTAAGTCTGAGTCGCCATAGACCATCAAGCGCCGGACGCCGACTGAAATGGCCATACACAACCCATACAATAGTGCCTCATACTCAGCTTCATTGTTTGAAGAATTGAAGTGAATCTGGAGGACATAACTGAGCTTGTCTCCTCATGGGGACAATAAAACCACTCCTGCACCAAAGCCATTCAACATCTTGGATCCATCAAAGAACATGGTCCAATGTTCCGACTGAATCTGAGTCGGCTGTTGTTGTTCTATCCTCTCTGCGAGGAAATCTGCAATTGCTTGAGACTTGATGGCCTTCTTTGCCTCAAACTTGATATCTAAAGGAAGAATTTTAATCACCCATTTTGCCACTCGACCAGTGGCATCTCTGTTATTCAGAATTTCTGATAATGGAGCACCACTGACGACTAAAACTGTGTGATCAGAGAAATAATATGCAACCTTCTTCGTGGTTAGGTAAATCCCATAAACAAGCTTCTGATAGTGAGGGTATCTCTGCTTGGACGGGGTTAAGACTTCTGAAATGTAATACACAAGGCGCTAAACTTTGAAGGCTTTGCCTTCTTCTTCCCGCTCGACTGTGAGCATTGTGCTAACAACTTGTCCCGTGGCTGCGGTGTAAAGCAGTAAAGGCTCCTTGCTAACTGGAGCAGCAAGCACCAGCTGGGTGGAAAGTAGGGCTTTGAGCTCTTCAAACGCTGCTTCAGCTTTGTCATTCCACTCGAACTTGTCAGACTTCTTCATCAGTCGGTAAAGAGGCAATGCCTTTTCACCGAGGCGTGAGATGCATCGGCTCAATGTAGCCAAACAACCACTAAGCTTCTGTACATCATGCACAAGCACTGGGCGCTTCATTCGGAGGATTGTGCCAAGGATTCGCGTCGATTCCTCGTTCAGAAACGAGAAAACCGAGTTACTTTCCGCCGGGGACTCCGAATGTGCATTTTGATGGTTTGAGCTTGATATCATACCTTCTTAAATTGGCAAAGGTTTCAGCGAGGTCAGTCAGCAGGTCGGAACCTTTGCATGACTTAACCACTATGTCATCCATATATGTTTCCACATTCCGAGTGACTGATTTGAGTGAGCAGGCACTTCTGAATCATGTGCATGAATGTGGCACCAGCATTCTTGAGGCCAAAGGGCATATTAACATAGCAGAAAAACCCGAACGGGGTGATGAAAGCTGTCTTTATCTCATAGGGTCCATACAGTAGGATCTGATGGTACCCGGAATAAGCGTCCAGAAAGGACAGTCGTTCACATCCCGTAGTTGAATCGACGGGCAGAGGAAAATGATCTTTCAGGCAGGCCCAATTGATGTGCTTCAAGTCAATACACATTCGAAGTGATTTATCTTTCTTGGGAACCATAATGACATTGGCGAGCAACTCGGAGCAGTATATCTCGTGGATGAACTCAGCGGCCAGAAGCCGAGCTACCTCCTCGCCAATTGCCTTTCTCTTCTCCGTGGCGGACAGACCGAGATGCTCCTTAACGGGTTTTTCCTTTGTGTCGACTCGCAAATGGTGCTCAGCCAGTCCCCTGGGTACACCTCGCATGTCAGATGGCTTCCATGCAAAGATGCCCTAGTTCTCTCGGAGGAACTGCATGAGTGATACGTCTCCAACCTATCTATAATTTTTGATTGTTCCATGCAATTATATTACCCGTTTTGGATGTTTATGGGCTTTACTTTACACTTTTATATCATTTTTGGGACTAACCTACTAACCGGAGGCCTAGCCTGTATTGCTGTTTTTTTTGCCTATTTCAGTGTTTCGAAGAAAAGGAATATCAAACGGAGTCCAAACGGAATGAAACCTTCGGGAGCATGATTTTTGGAACGAACGTGATCCAGAGGACTTGGAGACGAAGCCAAGAAATGATCGAGGCGGCCACGAGGGTGGAGGGTGCCCCCCCTTACTAGGCGCGCCCCCTGTCTCGTGGGCCCCTCGGGCGGCCACCGACCTACTTCTTCCTCCTACATATACCCACGTACCCCGAAAACATCAGAAGCGATCACGAAAACCTAATTCTACCGCCATAACCTTATGTATCTGCGAGATCCCATCTTGGAGCCTTCGCCGACACTCAGCCGGAGGGGGAATCAATCACGGAGGGCCTCTACATCATCTCCAAGGCCTCTCCGATGAGTTGTGAGTAGTTTACCACAGAACTTCGGGTCCATAGTTATTAGCTAGATGGATTCTTCTCTCTCTTTGAATCTCAATACCATGTTCTCCCCGATCTTCTTGGAGATCTATTCGATGTAACTCTTTTTGCGGTGTGTTTATCGAGATCCGATGAATTGTGGGTTTATGATCAAGTTTATATATGAGAAATTTTTGAATCTCCTCTGAATTCTTTTATGTGTGATTAAGTTATCTTTGCAAGTCTCTTTGAATTATCAGTTCAGTTTGGCCTACTAGATTGATCTTTATTGCAATGGGAGAAGTGCTTAGCTTTGGGTTCAATCTTGCGGTGTCCTTTCCCAGTGACAGCAGAGGCAGCAAGGCACGTATTGTATTGTTGCCATCGAGGATAAAAATATGGGGTTTATATCATATTGCATGAGTTTATCCCTCTACATCATGTCATCTTTCTTAATGTGTTACTCTGTTCTTTATGAACTTAATATTCTAGATGCATGCTAGATAGCGGTCGATGTGTGGAGTAATAGTAGTAGATGCAGGCAGGAGTCAGTCTACTTGTCACGGACGTGATGCCTATATACATGATCATGCCTAGATAATATCATAACTATGCACTTTTATATCAATTGCTCGACAATAATTTGTTCACCCATCGTAATACTTATGCTATCTTGAGAGAAGCCACTAGTGGAACCTATGGTCCCCGGTTCTATCTTTTATCATATAAGCTTTCTATCTACTTTTATTTGCATCTTTACTTTTCCAATCTATATCATAAAATACCAAAAATATATTTATCTTATCATATTATCTCTATCAGATCTCACTTTCGCAAGTGGCCGTGAAGGGATTGACAACCCCTTTATTGCGTTGGTTGCGAGTTCTTGTTTGTTTGTGTAGGTGCGTGGGACTTTTGAGGAGCCTCCTACTGGATTGATACCTTGGTTCTCAAAAACTGAGGGAAATACTTACGCTACTATTGCTGCATCACCCTTTCCTCTTCAAGAAAAACCAACACAAGCTCAAGACATAGCAAGAAGGATTTCTGGCGCCGTTGCCGGGGAGGTCTTCGCTCAAGTCAAGACATACCAAGTACCCATCACAAACTCATCTCCCTCGCATTTACATTATTCGCCCTTTGCCTCTCGTTTTCCTCTCCCCCACTTCACCCTTGCCGTTTTATTTACCCTCTCTTTCCCAATCTCCTCTCTCTTTCGCTTGCCTTTTGTTTGCTTATGTATTGGATTGCTTGTCGCTATGGCGCAAGATAATACCAAATTGTGTGACTTTTCCAATACCAATAATAATGATTTCCTTAGTACTCCGATTGCTCCTCTTAATGATGTTGAGTCTTGTGAAATCAATGCTGCTTTGCTGAATCTTGTTAGGAAAGATCAATTCTCCGGCCTTCCTAGTGAAGATGCTGCTACCCATCTAAACAACTTTGTTGATTTGTGTGAGATGCAAAAGAAAAACGATACGGATAATGATATTGTTAAATTGAAGTTATTTCTGTTTTCACTTAGAGATCGTGCTAAAGTTTGGTTTTCGTCTTTGCCTAAGAATAGTATTGATTCATGGAATAAGTGCAAGGATGCTTTTATCTCTAAGTATTTTCCTCCCGCCAAGATCATCTCTCTTAGGAACGATATTATGAATTTTAAACAACTTGGGAAAGAATGAAATTGATGATTCACAATTGCCCTACTCATTGTTTGAACTTATGGATGGTCATCCAAAAAATTTATGTCGGTTTGAGTTTTGCTTCTAGAAATCTTTTAGATTCGGCCGCGGGAGGCACGTTTATGGAAATCACTTTAGGAGATGCTACAAAACTCATTTATAATATTATGGCTAATTATTCTCAATGGCACACCAAAAGATCTACTAGTAAAAAAGTGCATGCTATAGAAGAAATTAATGTTTTGAGTGGAAAGATGGATGAACTTATGAAATTGTTTGCTACTAAGAGTGCTTCTATTGATCCCAATGATATGCCTTTGTCTACTTTGATTGAGAATAATAACGAATCTATGGATGTGAATTTTGTTGGTTGGAATAATTTTGGTAACAATGCTTATAGAGGAAACTTTAATCCTAGACCGTTCCCTAGTAATTCCTCTAATAATTATGGAAATTCCTACAATAATTGTTATGGTAATTTTAATAAGATGCCCTCTGATTTTGAGAATAGTGTGAAAGAATTTATGATCTCTCAAAAGAATTTTAATGCCTTGCTCGAAGAAAAATTGCTTAAAGTTGATGATTTGGCTGGGAACGTTGATAGACTTTCGCTTGATGTTGATTATTTGAAACTTAGATCTACTTCTCCTAAGCATGGTATCAATGAGTCCCTCAAAGCAATGAGAGTGTCCATTGATGAGTGCAAATAAAGAACCGCTAGATTGCGTGCTAAGAAAGATTGCTTTGTCAAGGCGTGTTCTTCTAGTTTCCATGAAAATAATGATGAAGATCTAAAAGTTATTGATGTGTCTCCTATTAGATCCTTGTTTTTCAATATGAATCTTAATAATGATGGGACTGGAGATGAGTCGTTAAAAGGCGTCCCAATAATTCGGAGTTCTTAGATCTTGATGCTAATTTTGGTAAAAGTGGGATTGGAGAGGTCAAGACTTTAAATAGAATTGAACCTACTATCTTGGATTTCAAGGAATTTAATTATGATAATTGTTCTTTAGAAGATTGGATTTCCTTGTTGCAATCCAATGTGAATTCGCCTCATGCTTATAGTCAAAATAAAGCTTTTACCAAACATATTGTTGATGCCTTGATGCAATCTTATGATGAAAAACTTAATTTGGAAGTTTCTATACCTAGAAAACTTAATGATGAGTGGGAACCTACTATAAAGATTAAAATTAAAGATCATGAGTATTATGCTTTATGTGATTTGGGTGCTAGTGTTTCCACGATTCCGAAAACTTTATGTGATATTCTAGGTTTCCATGATCTTGATGATTGCTCTTTAAATTTGCACCTTGCGGATTCCACCATTAAAAAGCCAATGGGAAGGATCAATGATGTCCTTATTGTTGCAAATAGGAATTTTGTGCCCGTAGATTTTATCATTCTTGATATAGATTGCAATCTTTCTTGTCCTATTATTCCTGGTAGACCTTTCCTTAGAACGATTGGTGCGATTATTGATATGAAGGAAGGGAATATTAGATTCCAATTTCCATTAAGGAAAGGCATGGAGCACTTTCCAAGAAAGAAATTCAAATTACCTTATGAATCTATCATGCGAGCTACTTATGAATTGAGTGCCAAAGATGGCACTACTTAGATCTATCCTCGCTTTTATGCCTAGCTAGGGGCGTTAAACGATAGCGCTAGTTGGGAGGCAACCCAATTTTCTTTGTGTTTTTTGTTTTTGCTTCTGTTTAGTAATAAGTTTTGCATCTACCTTCTGTTTCTATGTGTTTTTATGTTTTAATTAGTGTTTGCGCCAAGTAGAACCTATAGGATAACCTATGGTGTTAGTTAATTTGATTCTGCTGAAAAACAGAACCTTTGCACGCACGAAAATAATTTTAGTAATTCACAGAAACGTAAATTTGCATTGATTCTTTTTGCTGTAGATCAATAGACAAATTTCCCAGGACTTCCTATTTTGGTAGGATTTTTAAAGTTCCAGAAGTATTCGAGAGTTACAGATTACTACAGACTGTTATGTTTTTGACAGATTCTGCCTTTCGTGTGTTGTTTGCTTATTTTGATGCATCCATGGCTAGTATGTAAGGATATGAACCATAGAAAATTTGAAATACAGTAGGTTTAACACCAATATAAATAAAGAATTAGTTAATTACAGTACCTTTTTTGGTGGATTTTCTTTCTTTCACTAAAGGAGCTTATGAGATTTCCTGTTGAGTTTTGTGTTGTGAAGTTTTCAAGTTTTGGGTAAAGATTTGATGGACTATGGAATAAGGAGTGGCAAGAGCATAAGCTTGGGGATGCCCATGGAACCCCAAGATATTCAAGAATAGCCAAAAGCCTAAGCTTGGGGATGCCCCGGAAGGCATCCCCTCTTTCGTCTTCGTTTGTCGATAACTTTACTTGGAGCTATATTTTTATTCGCCACATGATATGTGTTTTGCTTGGAGCAGCTTGTATGCTATTAGTCTTTGCTTTTTAGTTTACCTCAATCATCCTTGCTGTACACACCTTTTGGGAGAAACCCACTTGATTGGAATTTATTAGAATACTCTATGTGCTTCACTTATATCTTTTGAGCTAGATAGTTTTTGCTCTAGTGCTTCACTCAAATCTTTTAGAGCACGGCGGTGGCTTAATTTTGTAGAAATTGTTAGTCTCTCTTGCTTCACTTATATTATTTTGAGAGTCTTTTATAACAGCATGGTATTTGCTATGGTTATAAAATTGGTCCTAGAATGGTGGGCATCCAAGTTGGGTATAATAAAAACTATCATAGGAAGTGAATTGGATGCTATGATCAATTTGATACTTGATAATTGTTTTGAGATATGGAGGTAGTGATATTAGAGTCATGATAGTTGGGTGATTATGAATTTAAAGAATGCTTCTGTTGAAGTTAGCAAGTCCCGTAGCATGCACGTATGGTGAAAGTTGTGTAACAAATTTGAAACATGAGGTGTTCTTAGATTGTGCATCCTTATGAGTGGCGGTCGGGGACGAGCGATGGTCTTTTCCTACCAATCTATCCCCCTAGGAGCATGCGCGTAGTGCTTGGTTTTTGATAACTTGTAGTTTTTTGCAATAAGTATATGAGTTCTTTTTTACTAATGTTGAGTCCATGGATTATACGCACTCTCACCTTTCCAGCATTGCTAGCCTCTTCGGTACCGTGCATTGCCCTTTCTCACCCTGAGAGTTGGTGCAAACTTTGCCGGTGCATCCAAACCCCGTGATACAATACGCTCTATCACACATAAAACTCCTTATATCTTCCTCAAAACAGCCACCATACCTACCTATTATGGCATTTCCATAGCCATTCCGAGATATATTGCCATGCAACTTTCCACCGTTTTGTTTATCATCATGACACGCATCATCATTGTCATATTGCCTTGCATGATCATGTAGTTGACACCGTATTTTTGGCAAAGCCACCATGCATAATTTTTCATACATGTCACTCTTGATTCATTGCCATACCGGTACACCGCCGGAGGCATTCATATAGAGTCATACCTTGTTCTAGTTTTGAGTTGTAATTCATGATTGTAAATAAATAGAAGTGTGATGATCATCATCATTAGAGCATTGTCCCCAAATAAAAAAAAAGGCCAAATAAAAAAAAGAAAGGCCAAATAAAAAAATAGAAAGGCCAAATAAAAAAAGGGAAGGCCCAAAAAAAGGGGGGCAATGTTACTATCTTTTTTCCACATTTTTGCTTCAAAGTAGCACCATGTTCTTCATATATAGAGTCTCATATGTTGTCACTTTCATATACTAGTGGGAATTTTTCATTATAGAACTTGGCTTGTATATTCCTACGATGGGCTTCCTCAAATGCCCTAGCTCTTCGTGAGCAAGCAAGTTGGATGCATACCCACTAGTTTCTTTTGTTGAGCTTTCATACATTTATAGCTCTAGTGCATCCGTTGCATGGCAATCCCTACTCCTCATGTTGACATCAATTGGTGGGAATCTCCATAGCCCGTTGATTATCCTCGTCAATGTGAGACTTTTCTCCTTTTGTATTCTCCACACAATCCCCATCATCATATTCTATTCCACCCATAGTGCTATGTCCATGGCTCACGCTCATGTATTGCGTGAAAGTTGAAAAAGTTTGAGATTATTTAAGTACGAAACAATTGCTTGGCTTGTCATCGGGGGTGTATAAGATGGGAGCATTTTTGTGTGACGAAAAGGAAGCATAGCCTAACTATATGATTTTGTAGGGATGAACTTTCTTTAGCCATGTTATTTTGAGAAGACATGATTGCCTTGATTAGTATGCTTGAAGTATTACTATTTCTTATGTCAATATGAACTTTTATTTTGAATTATTTGGATCTGAACATTCATGCCACAATAAAGAAAATTACATTGAGAATTATGCTAGGTAGCATTCCACATCAAAAATTCTGTTTTTATCATTTACCTACTCGAGGACGAGTAGGAATTAAGCTTGGGATGCTTGATACGTCTCCAACGTATCTATAATTTTTGATTGTTCCATGCTATTATATTACCCATTTTAGATGTTTATGGGCTTTACTTTAAACTTTTATATCATTTTTGGACTAACCTACTAACCGGAGGCCCATCCCGTATTGCTGTTTTTTTGCCTATTTCAGTGTTTCGAAGAAAAGGAATATCAAACGGAGTCCAAACGGAATGAAACCTTCGGGAGCGTGATTTTTGGAACGAACGTGATCCAGAGGACTTGGAGTGGAAGTCAAGAAACGATCGAGGCGGCCACGAGGGTGGAGGGCGCCCCCCTACTGGGCGCGCCCCCTGTCTCGTGGGCCCCTCGGGCAGCCACCGACCTACTTCTTCCTCCTACATATACTCACGTACCCCGAAAACATCAGAAGCGATCACGAAAACCTAATTCTACCGCCGTAACCTTATGTATCCGCGAGATCCCATCTTGGAGCCTTCGCCGGCACTCCGCTGGAGGGGGAATCAATCACGGAGGGCCTCTACATCATCTCCAAGGCCTCTCCGATGAGTTGTGAGTAGTTTACCACAGACCTTTGGGTCCATAGTTATTAGC
This sequence comes from Triticum aestivum, assembly GCF_018294505.1. Lineage (NCBI taxonomy): Eukaryota > Viridiplantae > Streptophyta > Magnoliopsida > Poales > Poaceae > Triticum > Triticum aestivum. Next base: position 114,893,904 of record NC_057807.1, on the reverse strand, counting down.
TAGATGGATTCTTCTCTCTCTTTGAATCTCAATACCATGTGCTCCCCGATCTTCTTGGAGATCTATTCGATGTAACTCTTTTTGCGGTGTGTTTGTCGAGATCAAATGAATTGTGGGTTTATGATCAAGTTTATCTATGAGAAATATTTGAATCTCCTCTGAATTCTTTTATGTGTGATTAAGTTATCTTTGCAAGTCTCTTTGAATTATCAGTTTGGTTTGGCCTACTAGATTGATCTTTCTTGCAATGGGAGAAGTGCTTAGCTTTGGGTTCAATCTTGCGGTGTCCTTTCCCAGTGACAGCAGGGGCAGCAAGGCACATATTGTATTGTTGCCATCGAGGATAAAAAGATGGGGTTTATATCATATTGCATGAGTTTATCCCTCTACATCATGTCATCTTTCTTAATGCGTTTCTCTGTTCTTTATGAACCTAATACTCTAGATGCATGCTGGATAGCGGTCGATGTGTGGAGTAATAGTAGTAGATGCAGGCAGGAGTCGGTCTACTTGTCACGGACGTGATGCCTATATACATGATTATGCCCAGATAATCTCATAACTATGCGCTTTTCTATCAATTGCTCGACAGTAATTTGTTCACCCACCCTAATACTTATGCTATCTTGAGAGAAGCCACTTGTGAAACCTATGGCTCCGGTGTCTATCTTTTATCATATAAGCTTTCTATCTACTTTTATTTGCATCTTGACTTTTCCAATCTATATATAAAATACCAAAAATATATTTATCTTATCATATTATCTCTATCAGATCTCACTTTTGCAAGTGGCCATGAAGGGATTGACAACCCCTTTATTGCGTTGGTTGCAAGTTCTTGTTTGTTTGTGTAGGTGCGTGGGACTTTTGAGGAGCCTCCTACTGGATTGATACCTTGGTTCTCAAAAACTGAGGGAAATACTTACGCTACTATTGCTGCATCACCCTTTCCTCTTCAAGGAAAACCAACGCAAGCTCAAGACGTAGGAATGAACGCTTCTTCCTATTTGCTGTCGAGTGTCGTTGAGATATGGGTCGGGGCAACATTGGGGTCGGTCGGGTGAACGTGGACTGGCTTGGTCTCGCCAGCTGACTGAAATGCGGACTCCGAGACAGGCCTCTTGGCACACAACAAATGACCCGGATGTGCAGTTTTCTGGTACTCTTGAAACTCTACTGCCACCATCTGCTCATCTGCTATCTTTGCACCGTCCTGAAGATAGTCTTCTGCTCTTTGACGGTTACCGGAGACCATTATCACGCCTTTGGGGCAAGGCATCTTCATCTTGAGGTACACATAACATGGTCGAGCCATGAAGCTAGCATAGGCAGGTCTGCCCAAAATGGCATGATAGGCACTCTGGAAATCCACAACCTCAAACGTCAACTTTTCCTTGCGGTAATTCTTCTCATCGCCGAAAACCACGTCAAGAGTGATCTGACCGAGTGAGTCGGCTTTCTTTCCTGGGATGACTCTGTGGAATCGCATGTTGCTCTCGCTGAGCTTGGACATTAGAATGCCCATTCCCTTGAGGGCCTCAACGTATAGGATGTTTAGACCACTGCCTCCATCCATCAAAACCTTGGTCAGTTAGGTGCCCCCAACGACTGGGTCGACCGCCAGCGCTTGCCGCCCAGGGGTAGCAACGCATGGCGGGTGGTCGGACTGGTCGAATGTTATAGGGGTTCTTGACCACTTCAAATACTTTGGTGTTGCCGAAGCAACCATGTTCACCTCTCTGTTAATGACTTCCAGTCGACTTTTGCTCTCGAGATCAGCAAAAATCACCAAGGTGGCATTGACATTGGGGTAACCACCATCATCATCTTTGCCTTCCTCCTTATCGGACACCTTGTCCTTTTCACTGGGTTGGCTTTCTCAGAAGCTCTGGATTAGGAGTCGACATTGTCGAGTCGTATGCTTGGGGAGAATCAGGTTTCCCTCCTCATCCTTCTTGGTGCGAATATGACACGGTAAATCCATCACATCATTTCCTGCTTGGTCCTTCACTTTCTTAGGGATCCAAGGCCCTTTGGGCTTCCCTTTGAACTTTCCTTGATTCAACACTGCTGCCTCGGCAGGACCTGCTGCCTCAGCCTTTCGCTTCTACTTCCAACTGGAATTTCCTCCTCCGCTGTCCTGGGCGACTGGTCTGTTCTTACCACTCCGGAGTCGGTCTTCTTATTCGCCGTTAGCGTACTTGGTGGCAATCTCCATCATCCGAGTCAAGGACATATCTCCGGTCCAACCGAACTTCAGATTGAGCACTCTGTAGCGAACTCCTTCCTTAAAGGCACATACTGCTTGGTGATCTGACACATTCTCCACTGTATGGTGCAGAGTGATCCATCTCTGGATATAATCTCTCAAGGTTTCATTCGGCTTCTGCACGCAATACTGCAACTCTGGTAGACCAGCAGGTCTCTTGCAGGTGCCCTGAAATGTTCTGGTAAACACTCGGGCCAAGTCATCCCAACTCAAAATGCTCCCAGGGGCCAACTAATTCAGCCAGGCCTTGGCAGAACCTTCAAGCATCAGAGGGAGGTGCTTCATGGCCACCTTATTGCTGCCGCCACCAATGTGCACAACCACTCGGTAGTCTTCAAGCCAAGTGTCGGGCTTTGATTCTCCTGTGAACATACTAATGCCAGTCGCCAATCTGAAGTTATGAGGGATCTCAGCGGCTCTGATGGCTCTTCCGAAACACTCTGGCCGAAAACGTGGACCCTGCTTCCACTGGGCCTGTCTCTATCTAGCCCTTCTCTGTATGCTCTGTTCCGGTCGACCAGACCCTGCACAAGGACCAACCTTGCATCAAAGCCAGGCTCTCTGGGGTCGACTGGAACTCTGTGGTCATTTCCATACGGACGCCTATCATCATACCGCCGGGGCGCGTATGACCCGTCCCTCGGAAGGGGCGAAGGCGCTCGACGGTGGTTGTCGCTGGCGTACTCACGATCATACTCTCCCTGAGCTCTTCCAAGGTGCCGGTCTCGGCGGTGATCACGATCTTCACACCGCAAAGGCAACCTAGGACTGTGTGCCGACTGAATGGTGTCTGCCCTTACCGATCTGCTGTGGATTCTGTTCCGCGACTGGGACACGGCAGAGTTCTGGTCTCCAACTGCTCGGAGCAGCACTTTGATCTGTTCCAAGCCTCTCCCAGCCTCTGAATGGGACGGTTGAATAGACTCTTTGATACGCACACCAGCTGCAAGATTCTGGATTGGTGTGCGGAATACCTGAGTTTCCGGTGGAAACAATTGCCGTGGACGTCGACTGGACTCGGGGATCAGTCGACGGGCGTGCTCGTCGAGAGAATGTTGGAGATTTTCCAAATGAGTGCGCTCAGCCAGTGTGGCCAGAGGCACTGCCTCCAAGGCGCGAGCCTCGGTGGTTTCCCTTATGATGGGGGTCTGGAGAGCCTCCACGTTGCAGTGGTGCAGCTCATCCCTCTGCTGCGAGCTGAGAGGTTGGGGCTGATACTCCTCATGGCCGAATGACGGGCCGTCGCAGCCACCATTGCCGCCGCTGCGTTGAAAACCAGGTGGGCTGCGATGGGAGTCAACCATAATGACTTCCGCCGCAGGGTCACAACTCCCGCTCTCGGAAAATGTGTCTGCGAAATCAGTTGACAGGTCGACTGAACCATAGTGAAATACATCGGGCTCGATCGCCGGGACTTGGGGCATGAATGCCTGACGAGCCACCGCGTGCCTCACCCAGCGCTAGAGCTGCGATCGACCAGGCCGCTTGCGGCGGTGTCCAGCAGAGTGAGACGACGACGCGAGGACCGACTGATACGGTGTCGACAGCTGCAGAAGGAGGATATCGCAGGCACTCGCGTGGAAGAGCGACAAACCACGGATCGGGAGAGCCCCGACGTCGAGGGGTGGCTCCTGGAGCCAGGCGGAGTCGTCGGCGACGAAAGTGAGCGCACCGAGTCGGAACTCGTGGCCCATGACCAAACCGCCGCCAGAAACCATGTTGATGAAGATCGAAGAAAATGCAACCTCACCGGAAGTCGCTAAGACGCTTTGCCCCAAGGTGGGTGCCAACTGTCGTGGTACTAAGTCTGACAGTAAGAATAGGGGGTATGTATGAGGAGGCAAGGTCCTAGCTATGGAGAGATTGTATGCAAGAGTTTACGAGTTCAGGCCCCTCTCTAAGGAGGTAAAATCCCTACATCTTGGTGCCCTCAGGCGGTCGAGTGGAATATGGGAGTATGTGTTACAGGGGGTGCAAACCCTTGTCCAAGAGGAGGAGGCGGCTTATATAAAATGCGCCAGGACCCCAACCCACCTCCATTAGAGGGATTCAATGTACATAAAGATAGGGCGTTACTGATAACGCTAGCTATAAAGTGTATTTAATGACCTTTAAGACTACGAAGTGAACGCATGACCGTTGCCATCCTGAGTGACTCCTGGTCTTCTGTAGGTCAAGTGGTTTCTCGTATAGTCGAATGACTTCGTCTTGGTCGAGTGATACCAGGAGGAGGGATACCCGAGTGATATGACTGGTCGAGTGGATTGCACTCGACGACTTCAATTGGTACTCTATGTTGTCCCTTGAATGTCTTTGCTTCTAGGGTAGTGACCTTGGGTAGGGCGTAAAGGTCAGGCCTATGACCCTACCCTAGGTCTATGTCATCATTAGGGGGCGCGCTCCAAAGCTCCCTTGCTGCCCTCTATTTCTACTAAGGCCCATGAAGGCCCATTGACCCCCCGGGGGGTTCCGGTAACTCCCCGGTACTCCGGTATTTATCCGATGACCCCCAAAACCTTTTCGATGTCAAAATATAACCTTCCAATATATCAATCTTTATGTCTCGACCATTTCGAGACTCCTCATCATGTCCGTGATATCATCCGGACTCCAAACAACCTTCGGTTCATCAAAACACATAAACTCATAATACCGATCGTCATCGAATGTTAAGTGTGCGGACCCTACGGGTTCGAGAACTATGTAGACATGACCGGGACTTACTTCCAGTCAATAACCAATAGCGGAACCTGGATGCTCATATTGGTTCCTACATATTCTACGCAGATCTTTACCGGTCAAACCGCATAACAACATACGTTGTTCCCTTTGTCATCGGTATGTTACTTGCCCGAGATTTGATCATCGGTGTCATCATACCTAGTTCAATCTCGTTATCGGAAAGTCTCTTTACTCGTTCCGTAATACTTCATCCCATAACTAACTCATTAGTCACATTGCTTGCAAGGCTTATAGTGATGAGCATTACCGAGAGGGCCCACAGATACCTCTCCGAAACACGGAGTGATAAATCCTAATCTCGGTCTATGCCAAACCAACAAACACCTTAGGAGACACCTGTAGAGCATCTTTATGATCACCCGGTTACGTTGTGACGTTTGATAGCACACAAGTTGTTCCTCCAGTATTCGGGAGTTGCATAATCTCATAGTCTGAGGAACATGTATAAGTCATGAAGAAAGCAGTAGCAATGAATCTGTAACGATCATAATGCTAAGCTAACGAAGGGGTATTGTCCATCACATCATTCTCATAATGATGTGATCCCGTTCATCAAATAACAACACATGTCTATGGTTAGGAAACATAACCATCTTTGATAAACGAGCTAGCCAAGTAGAGGCATACTAGGGACACTTTGTTTTGTCTATGTATTCACACATGTACTAAGTTTCCGGTTAATACAATTCTAGCATGAATAATAAACATTTATCATGATATAAGGAAATGAATAATAACTTTATTATTGCCTCTAGGGCATATTTCCTTCATCCTGGTCACGACTTCCTAGTCATTATTTTTGTAAGCTCCTAGGTTTCAAAAAGTTTCCTCCGCTGAGACGGAGGCCCAGAGGCGGCATCGAGCTATGCTCATGGTGCATCGTGGTGGATGCAGGAGGAAGAATACTTTGGCACCACAAAAACAAGATGATGATAGGCAGTCGATACGAATGAGATTAGTACTGGGAGACAAAGGATGGATTGTGTCACACTGAGACTACGGAAGGAGGGGAATTCACTAGAGGTATGTTGTCGTTTTTGTGTTCGTAGGTTTGCATATGTTATGGTCATAGTTAAGAAAAGACTCAGAGATAAATGATAGGACGATCACCAACTTCAATCTTTATAAGTAGAAAAGATAATACATTAAGCTGGGTCGATAATCCTAGCCGTTGTTATTATTGTTGGCTCGAGAAAGCCTAGGACCACTTTCATTTGAGGATTCAGAAAACTTGGAAGTTGGAAGAACACAAGATTTTATGTCTTCCTTTTACGAAGTGTCGGTGTACTAAAGTAGGGGTACCTTAGTATCCCGAACTTGTGCACGGGCAGTCGCGGCACCCCGCGGCAAGGCTTGCCGGGTGTCCGCCAAGATCCTCTATAGTTCCTATTTATGCCATTCAAGAACAAAGTGTTTTAACTGAGAAGAAAAGACTCCGGCAAGAGGAGCTTGCCGGGAAGGAAAGGGCCCCGACAAGAGGAGCTTGCCGGGAAGGCCAACCAAGGCATTTCAAGAAACTTGCCGCGCCGCGCCGCGCGTCCCGGCAAGACCCGGCGAGCAACAAGCTTCCGGGCGCGACAAGACAACGACCACGGCAAGGCGCTTGCCGCGGCGAAGCCACCACTCTATGCCTACGCTCCAGCGCATCCGTCGATGTGTCGCCGCAGGACCGTTCCAGGCGCACGTGGTGGGAAGCTGTGTAGCCAAGCGGTGCAAGGTGGCAAGTGGAGATGACGAGAAGGCCATCGTGGCAAGCGGTGGTGCCCCAAACGGTCGTTTTCTGCACTGTTTGGGCGACCGGACGGGCATTAAATGCCCCTGTCCCCTGCCGTCAGAGTTAGGTAGGATACGCTGTAGCAGCAGTTGTACCAACCCCTCTTTTTACATTTCTACCCCTGACTGCGTTGCCACCTGTCGGTGACCCCTTTAGCCTATAAAAGGAGGCCCATGCGCAACGTAGAAGGGGTTCGACTCATTCGAAACTACAGAACGCTCATGCTCTCGAGCAAGAACATAATACCACCACAAAGCAGCAGTAGGAGTTTTATCTCTCCGGAGAGCTCCGAAGCTGGGTAAAATCCCTCGCGTGCTTCGCCTCGATCTGCTCTTCGTGCGCCCTCCGCTCCCTGCCGGACCGAAAAGGGGCCCTGCCCCACAGGTGTTCGTTTCCCACGACATCTTTGGCGCGCCAGGTAGGGGGCGTCGAGGTTGTGCGAACCTGATCTGGTGTTCGCGCGTGCTACGTCAATATCTTCATCGACATGCCACCGAAGAAGAAGGCTTCGGAGGTGGCCGCTCCGTCCACGTCGATCCCACCGCCACCGGAGCAAACGGGCGATGGGGTAGACGCCGGCGAAAGAACAGGCGCCGATGGGGGAGCTCACATTGTCACCAGATCCAAGGACAAGGCCCCGCAAGCTTCGGCGTCTATACATGCACCGCACCCCTCTCAGGAGGCGCGAGATCGACAACGCCATGGTGCTCCTAGCACCGTACTTGCGTTGGAACAAGGCCAAGCTGGTGGGTCGCGGGACGCTCAAGGCCAACATGCGCGTCAACATGTTGGCACGAGCGCGGCATGGTCGCCTGGATGAGATGTTGCTCCTTCTAACACTGTTAGAAGTTTGAGCATATCTCGCTCCTCGCGTCGTTCGCCCCCGCCGCCGAAAACCCCAGAAGAAGCGTTGGCCCGAGCCCAACTGCTATTAGACTACCCTCCAGCGCCGGACAAGATCGACGACTGGAGGATCACCATTCAGAGCCTCATCGGCTTCGCCAATGGCGACACTCCCCGGCAACCGAGCACGTCGAAGCCGCGGCAAGACGCCCAGGCGCAAGCCGGTGGCGACAAGACCGGTGGGGGTGCCACCATTGTGCACTCCCCGCCCCGAAGGCCAAGATCGCCGACTCGCCAGGTCAACCTCGACACCGACTCCACGGCGTCGTCAGATCCACGAGTTCATCGTGATCAGCGCCAAGTTCTTCAAGAACGGCAGCAAGAGGACGCTCGCACTCGAATCGAACGTCGAAGAGAAGCGCGGCGTCAATCAGAACAGCGCGCTGGACCCACTGTCAACACGCATGCGCCAGGGGAACCAGGCGACTTGCCGTACGCGGCAGGTTGCCCTGCGTTCACCCGTGAGCTGCGGCGAGTCCAGTGGCCCAGTACCAAGAACTTCAAGCCAGATGTACCCGAGAAGTACGATGGCAGGATACATCCGTCAGAGTTCCTCAGCGTCTACACCATCGCGGTGCAGGCGGCCGGGGGGCGTGACGAGAAGATCCTCGCCAGCTACTTCCCGCTAGTGCTCAAGCCCAACGTCAGATCGTGGCTCATGCACTTGCCGGACGACTCCATCTCCTCATGGGCGGATCTGTGCCATCAGTTTGTCGGCGCCTTCATAGGCAGCCACAAGCCCCATGGCCGGGAAAGCGATCTTCATCTGCTCGCCCAGAAGGAAGGAGAACCCCTGCGCAAGTACATACAGAGATTCAGCCAAGTGCAGCACAACATACTAGACGTCCACCCTGCCGCGGTCATCAGCGTGTTCCATCAGAACGTGCGAAACCGCAGGATGAGGGAGGAGATGGCGATGTGCAAGATTAGAGACGTCAGTGAGCTATATGGCCTGGACGACAAGTGTGCACAGGCTGAAGAGGGGAGGAAACTCCCCGGAGAGAATGCAGGAGCAGAAGGATCTGACAGTGAGGATGCCGCCCCGGCAAAGAAAAACCGGCGGCGGAACAACAGAAAGAGGAAAGCAAAAGATGTGCTAGTCGTCGAGCAGTCCGGCAACGGAGGTGGCACCGACAAAGCCAAAGCTAACGACTCCGGCGAGGCCGTGGTGGCCGCCGACAAGCAGGACGGCTCCGGCAAGCAGTACTGCAAGATCCACCGCACCAAGGGCCATGATCTCCAGACCTGCAAGAAAGTTGAACAGCTTGTTGAACTGCAGAAAGCTGAATACGAGCGACGCGACAAGGAGAAGGCCCAAGAAGGTGGTGGAGGATCCGGTAAGAAGCGTCCCGGCCGGGGAGGGCGCCGCGGCAAGGCCAAGCAGCGGCAAGGAGACAGGCCTCCCCGCGGCCGCGACAAGGATGAAGATCAAGACGAAGATGAAGAGATGGATGAGGATGAGGCCGACGAGCAGGAGCTTCAGAAAGCAACAGAGGTTTTGTGCGTCGACGGCGGTGCTTCGCTGCATACTTCGCACCGCTAGCTCAAATAGTGGGTGCGGGAAGTTAATGCAGTAGAACCATCAATAGAGTCGCGCAAGCCTCTGAAGTGGTCCAGCACGCCCATCATCTTTGATGTTGAGGATCACCCTGATCGCATAACTGCGGTCGGGTGCTTGCCGATGTTGGTTTCACCAACTATCCGCAACCTCAAGGTCACAAAGATGCTGGTTGACGGCGGGGCCGGCTTGAATCTGATCTCCTCCGCGGTGCTCAAGAAGCTCCAGATCCCCGACAGCGAGCTCGAAGAGACCGGCACTTTCCAAGGAATCAACCCGGGAAGGAGCAAGCCGAAGGGGAAGATTACACTGCCAGTGACATTTGGCAGCGAGCTGAACTTCAGGACAGAGAAAGTCACCTTTGACGTTGCTGATTTCCCATTGCCCTACAATGGGATACTCGGCCGTCCAGCGCTCGCCAAGTTCATGGCAGCCTCTCACTATGCCTACAACGTGCTCAAGATGCCTGGTCCGATAAGTGTCATTTCTGTCCCTGGCGACAAGAAGGATGCCCTTATCTGTACCGACAAGATCTACCGGGAAGCAGCAGCCGCAGCAGAACGCAAACCACTTGCCGCTGAAGCTCCCGAGGGGAAGAAGAAGACCAAGTCCGGCAAGAGCACTGATGCCCACTCCGGCAAGCGCACCTCTTCGGAGTGCTGCGCTACCGTCGAGGACGCACCATCGAGCTCCACCGGCAAGTGTAAGAAGGCAAAGACAGCTTCACCAGAGACCAAGAAAGTGGCCGCCAAGGAGGACGGCACTGGTGGTACCTTCACCATCAGTGCCACGCTTGACCCTAAATAGGAAAGCGCGCTCGTTGCTTTCCTGCGGGCAAATGTCGATGTGTTTGCATGGCAACCGTCTGACATCCCCGGTGTTCCCAGGAAAGTAATTGAGCACCACCTTGCCGTCTGCCCTCACGCGCGGCCCGTCAAGCAGAGAGTTAGGAAGCAAGCAGTGGAGCGTCAAGAATTCATTGCAGAAGAGATCAAGAAGTTGGAAGCTGCGGGCCTTGTCAGAGGAGTACTCCATCCCACGTGGCTAGCCAATCCTGTAGTCGTGCGCAAGGCGAACGGGAAGTGGAGGCTTTGTATTGACTTCACCGATGTTAATAAAGCCTGTCCCAAGGATCCATTTCCCTTGCCGCGCATTGACCAGATTGTCGACTCCACGGCAGGATGTGATTTGCTTTCATTTCTTGATGCATACTCAGGATATCATCGGATCTTCATGGCAGAAGAGGATGAAGAGAAGACCGCATTCATTACTCCATGTGGCACGTACTGCTTTGTACGGATGCCTTTCGGACTAAAGAATGCTGGTTCAACATTCGCAAGAGTAGTCAGTCATGCTTTTGAGCCACAGTTGCACAGGAATGTAGAAGCTTACATGGATGACATAGTGGTCAAGAGCAAGGACAAAGCAACTTTAATCCAAGATTTGGACGAGACTTTTACAAATCTGCGCAAGATCAATCTCAAGTTGAACCCCGAGAAGTGTGTGTTTGGAGTCCCCTCCGGCAAGCTTCTCGGGTTCTTTGTATCTCAGCGAGGGATTGAAGCCAATCCCGACAAGATCAAGGCCATTGAGCAGATCGAAGCACCGAAGCGCGTCAAGGATGTGCGAAGGCTTGCCGGCTGCGTTGCGGCTCTCAGCAGGTTCATCTCTAAGTCTGGTGAGCGTGCCCTGCCGTTTTTCAAAATTTTGAAAAAGGCAGGTCCAATGAAATGGACTCCGGAAGCAGAGGCTGCGCTGCAGGACTTGAAGAGATACCTGTCCTCCACTCCAATACTTGTCGCACCTAAGCCACAAGAGAAGTTGCCGCTATATCTAGCGGCAACCAATCAAGTGGTTAGTGCTGCGTTAGTAGTGGAAAGGGAGGCGGACGATGAGCCAGCGGCCACGGCAAGCGAATCCAGCGACAAGCAGGGGGCTTCCCCGACAAGCTCTGGTCCCGACAAGGATAGATCTGTGCAGCCAGAGGAAGAGAAACAAAAGAAGATGGTGCAGCGCCCAGTTTACTTTGTCAGTTCCCTTCTGCAGGGGGCTAGATCAAGGTACTCTGGTGTGCAGAAGTTGCTTTTCTGTCAGGACCCCGACTCGATGTCACATCGATCTAGCCGGTAACACCTCATATCACTTTGCGGCCTCACGCACGGTATCCCCACGGGTGTCGCCTTACCTTTGCCCGGGACCATTTGCGCCTTTTGGCTCACGTATATGATAGTGTCGCTAGCATCCATATGATAAAGAGCCCGGGCTGACATGACTAGTCGTAAACCCAAAGTGGCACAGACTTACAGGGACAGGCATCCATGACCCAGCTTCGAACGTGTCGGTCATCAGCAAATGGGTCCGGGCTGTAGCACTGGGCTAGCAGGACTCCGGTAAACCGGGCTGTAGCGGGCTAACAGGACTCCGGTACTCAAAGCGTGACATTTCCCCGAAGGGACAGACACAGGAACGAAGAAGGACACACGCCGGCCAGCCTAAGTGTTCCAGAGCAGTAGCAAGCTACCATGGCTCAGCGGTAACACTAGGAGACATTTCCCGGTAAGAGAGGCTACTAAAGATAAACAACTAGGTAGTCAGATCCCACACATACCAAGCATTTCAATCATACACACAATATGCTCGATATGTGCAAATACAACGAAGCATCACAACATGACTCTACGACACAAGTACTTTATTTAAGGCTCAGGGAGCCATACATAACATACACAAAAGTACGGGTCTCACGACCCAACATACAAGTCATACAGTCATACAAACCAGCAGCGGAAGTACATTGTCTGAGTACAGACAACTAGTAAAATAAAAGAGGCTTGGAAAGCCTAGCTATACTACGTGGTCCATCACAAGCTCAGGGTCACCACCTGGGTCCTTAGCCTACTCGTTGATGTCAACGTCTACATAGAACCCATCAGAAGGGGTTGCAGCGTCTTCTGTAAAAATGTAGATTATAGCAACATGAGTACAAAGGTACTCAGCAAGACTTACATCAGATCCTACATACATGCATATTATCAAGAAGGGTTGGTGGAGTTATTGCAGCAAGCCAGCTTTGACTCCTGGCTAGGCTATCCTACGATACTCCAACTTGAAATGTTTTGCGCACACGAGTCCACTACTCACCACTTCAATACACTACCGAGGATCCACCTCCGTCTTCCTACGGAAGAGCCATCCTCGGCACTCACACTTATCTTGAGGGTTTTAGTAGTTTCCATTTACTTGTCTATGAACTGTATAGGCAACCAAGTAGTCCTTTACCGCGGACGCGGCTATTCGAATAGATTATGATAACCCTGCAGGGGTGTACTTCTTCATACATGTTTCCACCACTTAGCGTCTGCACACGACATGTGCTCGGTAGACTTCAAGCGAAAGCCGACGTGGGTGTAGACCACGACCTACCTAAACACTTAAGCCTATAGTCCAGGTTTATCGCCTATTCAGGTTCCATCCGCAGGGAGTCCGGCCGAGGTTTCCCATACGGCCCCGAACGATGTGAACAAGGTTCCCGAGATACCTAACGGGTATTCGGTACACCCGGCCACGTACCTACCGCATCACAGCCCACCCCTACGGTCAGCGCTGTCCACGGCCTCCAGTAGGCTACAAACACCAGAAACTACTTGCAACTCCTGGACAGAGAGCTAGGGTGAATAAGAAGTCGAGCGGGGTCATATTTCAGGGCCCAATGCATGGTAGTAGCTGTATCTTAAATCACACATACAGATCTCAGTGCTTAAGGTCGGCTTCAATGAAACAACCCACCATGTACTCCTACATGGCCTCTCATCGATACCTTTACCAAATCGTGTTCACCACACCACTCTCATTACCGACATTAACATTTCACTCTAGCCCATCACCCAGATGAACCAGACCTGACACGACTCTAAGCATAGCAGGCATAGCAAGGTAGGAACAACACATACACATGGCTCAATCAACTCCTACACATGCTAGTGGGTTTCATCTAGTTACTGTGGCAATGACAGGTCATGCAGAGGAAAAGGGTTCAACTACCGTAGCACACAGCAGTTTGAAACGCGTTGTCTTAATGCAGTAAAAGAGAGCAGGAGCGAGAACATGGGATTGTATCGATATGATCAAATGGTTGGTTGCTTGCCTGATGGTTCGATGCACGGATATGATTCTTCGTTAGGGTAATCACGGTACTCCTCGGGGGCAGAACCTGTCGCAAAGGACACCGATACACAAGCATCACCAAACAATGTGCAACAATATGATGCATGCATGAAACATGGCAATATGAGTGTGTTGGGCTAATGCAACTAAAACCAGAAGGGTTTGAACAAATTTGAATCAAAGATTCAAATTTTCAAACTCAAACATGGCCTCTTTAAGTGCTTTTCCTTGTTCTTCTTAAAACATCCATTTAACTTGTTTGATCATGCATGAAAATAGTACAGATGGATAGATTGGATTTTTCTGATCATTTTTCATATATAATTTGTCCAATTTGGAGTTACAGAATAAAAGTTATGATTTTTTTGAAGTTTAAATAATATTCCGGAATTTCCTGATTTAAATTAAATCCAGAAATTATAATTATTGCGCCAGCATGACGTCAGCATGACGTCAGTGGTCAACTGCGGCAGTCTGGAGTCAAACCTGACGTGTGGGGGCCACACGTCAGTGACAGGGGGGGTTTAACAGGTTTAAATTAATCCTAATTAGGGATTAGTGGCGCTGGGGCCCACTGTCAGTGTCAGGGGGGGTTGACTAACGGTAATTAGTACTAACTAACCACCTGTCCGACAGGGCCCACGCGTCAGTGACCCTGGGGGGGTCAAACCTCAGGTCGGACAGGTCAAACCCGCCGGCGGTTAGTCGCCGGCGAGGTCCACGGCGTGCAGGGGCCTCGGGTTTCCTCTGTGGTGCTCCAAACGGCGTGCGGCTAGGTGCGTTGGATAGCTAGCTCGACGGCGCGTCGGACGGTGGCCGTGGCTGGCCCTGGGGTGGCCGGAGTCGACGGCGGCGAGCTCGGCTGCGGCTGCCGGAGTTCGGGTGCGGTCGGGATCGACGTTGCAGGGGGTTTGGGGAGGCGTTAGTGCGTGCTGCGTGCTCCTGGTGAGGTGGGGAGCACGATAGTGCGCTTGGTTGGGTGCTACGGTGACCGTGGCCACGACGGCGACATCGCCGGCGGCGTGGAGCTCTCGGCCAAGGTGGGGCTAGGGCCTAGAGGTCGAAAGAGACCAGGGAAGAAGGGGGAAACGATCCGGGGGCTCACCGTGGAGCTGCAGGGATGGTTAGCGGGCTCGGGGACGCGCTGGAGACGACGAATTCGACGGCGACGATGGTCGGAGCCCGAAGAGGGGAACGGCGACGTGGCGGCGATGCAGGGCTTCCGGAGGACCGTGGAGCGGTGGGGAGGAAGAGGGGGTCGTGGCGGAGCTTCTGAGCTAGTCGGGGGAGCGAGGGGTGGCCGGAGACGGCTGCTGTGGCGAACGGCGGCGACGGTGGTGTTCGGCCGTGTGAGAGAGAGAGCGAGGAAGAGGAGGGGAGAGCCGGGGGAGAGTGAGAGAGAGCAGGGGGGAGGCGTGGCGTCGTCCAGGGCATCGAGGCGAGGAGAGGGAGGGCAGGCAGGCAGGGAGAGAGGTGGCGTGGCGCAGTGGCGCGCGCGCGCGCCGGCCACACTCCCCTCCCTCTGTCGGGACGAAGACGACAGAGGAGGGAGGTGGGCTGGGCCGGCTGCTGGCTGGGCCAGCCAGCTGGCTGGGCCGCACAGTGGAGGAGCCCAGGTAAGCTCCTCCTGATATTTATTTTTCTGTTTTCTAATTTCTGACATTTGTTTTGATTTAAATAATATATTAAATCATTTATTTAACTTATGCCAATTTTTGCAGGAGCTGTATATATTATTCCAGAGCTCTTTTATAAATGGCATAATATTTGGACAGATATTAATATATATAATTAATATATTTCCAATGCAAATATTTATGCCTTAATTCCAAATGCCCAAAATAAATGTCCATGAGCCACTAAAAATATTGGTTTGATTTTTATCTCTGTCCAATATTTTCAGAGAGCAACATGAGCATTTTCTTGGACCCTTTTGGAGAAATTTTTATTTGGGTCATTTTCAAAATGATTCTGAGGGTTTCACACATCCCCATTTCAAATTTCTGATGAAAAAGTAAACATGATGCAACACCCTAATGCATGACTAGCTAGGGTGTGACAACTCACCCCCACTCAAAAGAATCTCGTCCCGAGATTTGGGTTCCTCCGGGAAGAAGGCGGGATACTCGAGTCGAAGACGATCCTCCCTTTCCCAGGTTGCTTCATCCTCAGAATGGTGCGACCATTGAACTTTGAGAAACTTGATATTATGACGCCGGGTGGTACGTTCGGCTTGATCGAGGATACGAATGGGGTACTCTCGATATGTAAGATTATCTTGGAGATCAAGCGTTTCGTGGTCCACTTCACGGATAGGATCCGAGAAGCAACGCCTGAGTTGAGAAACGTGGAAGACATCGTGGACTCTGGAGAGGTGCGGAGGTAGTTCCAACTGGTAGGCAACTTCTCCTCGTTTGGCGAGAATGCGAAAAGGTCCAATGTAACGAGGAGCCAATTTGCCTTTGATACCGAAACGATGGGTTCCCTTCAGAGGGGTGACCCGAAGATAAGCCTTCTCGTCAACCTCGAAAGTCATAGCCTTATGTTTTCGGTCATATTGACTCTTTTGACGAGATTGGGCTGTTTTCAACTTTTCACGAACGATGCGAACTTGTTCTTCTGCTTCCTGAATCATGTCCGGGCCAAAGAATTGCCTTTCCCCGGTCTCTGACCAGTTAAGGGGTGTTCGACACCGTCGTCCATAGAGAACTTCAAAAGGGGCTTTACCCAAGCTAGATTGATAGCTGTTGTTGTAAGCGAATTCGGCAAATGGAAGGCACTTCTCCCAGTCCATTCCGAATGAGATAACAGAGGCTCAAAGCATGTCTTCTAGAATTTGGTTGACGCGTTCCACTTGACCACTCGACTGAGGGTGGAAGGCGGTGCTAAAGGAGAGACGAGTCCCCATAGCATTTTGGAAACTTTCCCAAAATCGAGAGGTGAAAAGACTTCCTCGATCCGAGTTAATTTCCAAAGGAACACCATGGAGAGACACTATTCGGGAGATGTACAAATCTGCCAGCTGACTAGCGGTTATACTCTCACGAACAGGTAAGAAATGGGCTACTTTGGAAAGACGATCGACCACGACGAAAATAGCATTATTCCCTCTCTTGGTCCTGGGAAAACCGGTAATGAAATCCATACCAATTTTATCCCATTTCCATTCAGGAATAGCTAAGGGTTGAAGGGTGCCAGCAGGCCGTTGGTGCTCTGCTTTTACACGACGACAGACGTCGCAATTTGCAATATACTGAGCAATTTCTCTCTTCATCCTAGTCCACCAGAACCTCTGGCGTAGGTCCTGATACATCTTAGTACTACCGGGATGAATGGTGAGAGGAGATTCATGAGCTTCTTTAA
The DNA here is from genome assembly GCF_018294505.1 of Triticum aestivum. Taxonomy (NCBI): domain Eukaryota; kingdom Viridiplantae; phylum Streptophyta; class Magnoliopsida; order Poales; family Poaceae; genus Triticum; species Triticum aestivum. The sequence goes on along the minus strand of NC_057807.1, from coordinate 114,877,131 downwards.
GGATCAACTGCCGTAGATGCTGGTTCTTGGGAACCACTAGACGGTTCTCAAAGTACACAACACCATGATCATTTGTGGAGAAACAACTAGCACCTCCGCTAGCAATGTTCTCTTTGATTTTAGATATTCCCTTATCTCGCCTTTGGGCAGCGATGATTTGATCCGTAAGAGTAGGTTTTGCTACCAAGGTGGAAAGAAAACCTTGAGGTACAATGTGAAGGTTAAGCTTCCGAAATTCCTCATGGAGGAGCGGTTGACTTTGTTGTAACATCAGGTTGTTACAATAAGATTTACGACTTAGCGCATCAGCCATGACGTTGGCTTTCCCTGGGGTGTAAGTTATTCCTAAATCGAAGTCTGTGATCAATTCAACCCAACGTCTCTGCCGGAGATTCAAATCCGGTTGGGTGAAAATATACTTCAGACTTTGGTGATCAGTGAATATTTCGCAACGATTACCGAGGAGGTAATGTCGCCAGGTCTTAAGTGCATAGACTACGGCTGCAAGCTCTAGATCATGAGTAGGATAATTCTCCTCATGTGGGTGCAATTGCCGTGAAGCGTAAGCAATTACGTGTCGATCTTGCATAAGAATGCAACCTAGTCCTTGTCGCGAGGCGTCGCAGTAGATAACAAAGTCCTTGGAAAAGTCTGGCGGTACCAGTACGGGAGCAGAGGTCAGGCGTCTTTTCAGTTCCTGAAAGCTGTGCTCACATTGTGGAGTCCATTCGAACTTCTTATCTTTCTTGAGGAGTTCGGTTAGGGGTTTAGCAACTTTGGAGAAGTTCTCGACAAAGCGACGACAATAGCTCGCTAAGCCTAGAAAACTCCGAACTTGCTTGACCGATTCAGGTGGAGTCCAATTAAGGACGGCTTGAACTCGCTCAGGGTTAACAGCAATACCGTTACCAGATATTACATGACCTAGATAGGTCACTTCTGACAACCAGAATTCACATTTAGAAAATTTGGCATAAAGGCGATGCTCTTGAAGTTTCTTCAACACTAGCCTCAAATGTTCGGCATGTTCTTCCTCGTTCTTGGAGTAGATGAGTATATCATCGAGGTAAACCACGACGAATTTATCCAAATACTCCATGAAGATTGAGTTCATTAACCGAGAAAAGGTGGCTGGAGCGTTGGTTAAGCCGAAGGACATGACGGTGTACTCGTATTGGCCATAACGAGTAACAAAAGCCGTTTTAGGAATGTCCCCGTTTCTGATTTTGATTTGATGGTAGCCCAACCTCAAATCCATCTTGGAGAAGACTGAGGATCCAGCGAGCTGATCATACAGATCGTTGATCCTGGGAAGTGGATATTTGTTCTTGATTGTGACCAAATTGACAGGTCGGTAATCTACAACCATCCGGTCCGTACCATCCTTCTTCTTGACGAATAGGACGGGGCAAGCCCACGGAGATGAACTAGGGCGGATGAAACCCTTTTTCAAGGATTCATCGAGTTGTTTCTTAAGCTCGGCTAGTTCTAGTGGTGCCATCTTATAAGGTCTTCTAGCAATCGGAACGGTTCTGGGGATGAGGTCTATTACGAACTCAACATCCCTGTCAGGTGGAACACCTGGCAATTCCTCTGGAAAAACATCCGGGAAGTCACGGACTACCGGAATGTCCTCAAGGTCTGGCAAAGGGCTGGCGTTAAGAGAATATAATTGTCGCTTGGCTATTCGGGTCAAGACATTGACTATCTTCCCCGAAGGATGGGTGAGTTGAACAGTCCTAGAGAAGCAATCAATTTTGGCTTGATGAGCTGACATCCAGTCCATACCCAAAATGATATTAATATCTGAAGATTTAAGGGCTATCAAAGACGCGAGAAAAACAAGTCTGTCGACTTGGATTTCATTTCCATAACTTACCCTAGAGGTCTGCCATCTAGAACCAGGGGTAGAAATTTCCATAGTAGATGGCATGTCACAGAATGCAACGTTATGCAAACGAGCATAATTTTCGGATATAAAAGAATGAGAGGCTCCTGTATCGAAAAGAACAGATGCCGGGTGGCAATTAACAAGAAGCGTACCGAGAACGACGTTGGGATCCTCTTGAGCTTCTTCGGCAGAGATAAAGTTGACATGGCCACGTGAAGCGGTGACCGGTTTAGCATGAAACACTTTCCCTGTCGGCTTGCCACGGCCAACAGCTTTAGCAGATTGATTGGGGTTGGTCTGGGGACACTCACGCATATAGTGACCAGATTCCCCACACTTGAAACAAGTCACGGAACTGGTACGTGGAGGAGCATTGTTGGTTGGACCCCCATAGGGCTTGGCTGGAGCAGACTGTTGAACAGGGCGAGGCGCCTGGAAAGATGGCCTCGGTGTGAACCTGGGTGGCAGGGCGGTGTTGGGTACCCACACGCGGCGCTTCTGAGGACCAGCACCGGATGAGGAACCCATATCACGGCCATGCTTGCGTGTTGCGTCATAGTCAGTCCGACCAGTTTCAGCACTGATAGCTTTATTGACAAGTTTCTGAAAAGATGTGCACTCATGCAGACGGAGGTCGCGGCGAAGCTCAGGACTAAGTCCCTTACGGAACCTTGCTTGCTTCTTGGCGTCAGTAGAAACTTCCTCGGTTGCATATCGTGCGAGATTACCAAACTCCCTGCTATAAGCATCCACAGAAAGTCGGCCTTGGGTGAAATTGCAGAATTCCTCACGTTTACGGTCCATGAGACCCTTCGGAATGTGATGTTCACGGAAAGCCTCGCTGAACTCAGCCCAAGTAGTGACATGGCCCGCTGGGCGCATAGCTCCATAATTCTCCCACCATAGACTGGCGGGGCCTTCAAGATGATATGCAGCAAAGGTGACCTTGTCAGCCTCCGCTACCAGCGCGGAATGCAGTTTGTGAGCGATACTGCGAAGCCAGTCATCAGCATCGAGAGGCTCGACGGAGTGGTGGAACGTGGGTGGATGTAATTTGATAAAATCACTGAGTGACACCACGTTAGTCCTCTGATGGTGTGCTGTGTTCTGTTCAATACGCTCCAACAAACGGTTGGTCTCCCGCTTGTTTCTCTCAGCCTCCATCATAACCTCGGCTAGTGAAGGAGGATGAGGCAGATTTGCATCCCTGACTTCACTGCCTTCGGCCTGCTCTTGAGGAGCAGGGTTAGTGCGCGTGTTGACCATCCTAGGTAAACAAGACAATGATTTAGTCAGGATGATAAAATTCCGACATAGAATACATAATGTAAGGAATAACTCGGAATGCAAGATGATCATCCGTATGACATGGTAGATACAGAAACTGCTTCTTTATTCCATCGTCATACACACCATACAGGGTTTAGTACAAGACCAAACAAAGTACTAATACGGTGAAAAGAGGATTACATCTCATCGGAGGCATCCCAAGCTCCTATACATTATTTTTCTACACCTCCGGAAAGGTACAAACTAGGTCATATCCCACGAGTCACGCGGGACGATAGATGACACAGCTAGTGCGAACTAGTGATACAACCACTAACTCAGACCGATCCGTAGTAGTCCTCGTAGAAGTCACCTCCATAGCCTGGAAGCTCAACATGATCATCCGGAAACAGACGATCTCGCGGAGCCTGTGGACCATAGGGGCTAGGATGAGGTCTTGGACCAACAGACGGTGGCCTGCGGGGACCGCGAGGTGGGGTGATGCCTCCTACATCACGCCAACCCATCACATCTGGCAGAGCAGATCTCACAGGATAGAGATCGCGCATATCCGAATATCCAGCTTGCACCGCCGGTGCGAACCGAGTCAAAGTAGCCCAGTGGTCAGCACGGGTATTGAAGAGCTCTAACCTTAAGGACCGATTTTCACGGTCCTTATCCTCGAGCATCTCAGCAGTGGTGCGTGTCCGTGAATCCTCCTGAGTGGGGTCAGCATAAATAGCCTGGAGATACCCTTGTGCTCCCGGAAGTGATCCTGGCATATACCGGAAATCAGAGTCCCGAAACAGACCAGATCTGACTCGCATAATGGTCATCATAGAGTAGGCGGCGTCCTGCACAGCCATCTCAATAGTAACCCCGAGTCCATAGGAGCAGTGAAGAGGCTCGGTGGATCCAGGATAAGATGGAAATATCCTAACAGTGCAGAGATACTGGCTTTGGTTAAAGTCTCGGAATTGCTCTTCAACCGTGTACTCAGGATACCATCGGTATCCAGCCTCAGTCATTACCCTGACCAACTTAGCAGTATGGCCGGGTACATCTAGGCATCGAGTCAGGCGAACCACTTGATTGAGGTCGCGAGTGGCCATCTGAAAGCACAATCATAATGCAAGGGCATTCGAACTTCTAGCAAAATTTTGGCAGCATAACAGCTGTAAATGCTCAAAAAGGATTTTGAGACATTTGACAAAGGATTTCGTACACACTCAACATCATCATATCAAAGTTCTGAAACCATTCTAACAACATAATATGGTAGAAGAACTGAACTAGGCTTGTATCCATCATACCTATAAGGTACTACTGATTAGCAACACGTGATCCTGATAGAGAGAATAGATCCTAATTCCTTAACCCCCGGTGGAAGAATGGACTGACTCAGATCAGAATGTCATTAGATAAAGGAGTAAAAAGAGCCTTACGTTCCAACCCACAAACAATTCCCCTACATATAACTAAAGAATTTCTAGACTCAACATCGACCAGTTTGGCTTGGAGAACCTACAGGCAGTCCGGCTCTGATGCCAACGCTGTCAGGACCCCGACTCGATGTCACATCGATCTAGCCGGTAACACCTCATATCACTTTGCGGCCTCACGCACGGTATCCCCACGGGTGTCGCCTTACCTTTGCCCGGGACCGTTTGCGCCTTTTGGCTCACGTATATGATAGTGTCGCTAGCATCCATATGATAAAGAGCCCGGGCTGACATGACTAGTCGTAAACCCAAAGTGGCACAGACTTACAGGGACAGGCATCCATGACCCAGCTTCGAACGTGTCGGTCATCAGCAAATGGGTCCGGGCTGTAGCACTGGGCTAGCAGGACTCCGGTAAACCGGGCTGTAGCGGGCTAACAGGACTCCTGTACTCAAAGCGTGACATTTCCCCGAAGGGACAGACACAGGAACGAAGAAGGACACACGCCGGCCAGCCTAAGTGTTCCAGAGCAGTAGCAAGCTACCATGGCTCAGCGGTAACACTAGGAGACATTTCCCGGTAAGAGAGGCTACTAAAGATAAACAACTAGGTAGTCAGATCCCACACATACCAAGCATTTCAATCATACACACAATATGCTCGATATGTGCAAATACAACGAAGCATCACAACATGACTCTACGACACAAGTACTTTATTTAAGGCTCAGGGAGCCATACATAACATACACAAAAGTACGGGTCTCACGACCCAACATACAAGTCATACAGTCATACAAACCAGCAGCGGAAGTACATTGTCTGAGTACAGACAACTAGTAAAATAAAAGAGGCTTGGAAAGCCTAGCTATACTACGTGGTCCATCACAAGCTCAGGGTCACCACCTGGGTCCTTAGCCTACTCGTTGATGTCAACGTCTACATAGAACCCATCAGAAGGGGTTGCAGCGTCTTCTGTAAAAATGTAGATTATAGCAACATGAGTACAAAGGTACTCAGCAAGACTTACATCAGATCCTACATACATGCATATTATCAAGAAGGGTAGGTGGAGTTATTGCAGCAAGCCAGCTTTGACTCCTGGCTAGGCTATCCTACGATACTCCAACTTGAAATGTTTTGCGCACACGAGTCCACTACTCACCACTTCAATACACTACCGAGGATCCACCTCCGTCTTCCTACGGAAGAGCCATCCTCGGCACTCACACTTATCTTGAGGGTTTTAGTAGTTTCCATTTACTTGTCTATGAACTGTATAGGCAACCAAGTAGTCCATTACCGCGGACGCGGCTATTCGAATAGATTATGATAACCCTGCAGGGGTGTACTTCTTCATACATGTTTCCACCACTTAGCGTCTGCACACGACATGTGCTCGGCAGACTTCAAGCGAAAGCCGACGTGGGTGTAGACCACGACCTACCTAAACACTTAAGCCTCTAGTCCAGGGTTATCGCCTATTCAGGTTCCATCCGCAGGGAGTCCGGCCGAGGTTCCCCATACGGCCCCGAACGATGTGAACAAGGTTCCCGAGATACCTAACGGGTATTCGGTACACCCGGCCACGTACCTACCGCATCACAGCCCACCCCTACGGTCAGCGCTGTCCACGGCCTCCAGTAGGCTACAAACACCAGAAACTACTTGCAACTCCTGGACAGAGAGCTAGGGTGAATAAGAAGTCGAGCGGGGTCATATTTCAGGGCCCAATGCATGGTAGTAGCTGTATCTTAAATCACACATACAGATCTCAGTGCTTAAGGTCGGCTTCAATGAAACAACCCACCATGTACTCCTACATGGCCTCTCATCGATACCTTTACCAAATCGTGTTCACCACACCACTCTCATTACCGACATTAACATTTCACTCTAGCCCATCACCCAGATGAACCAGACCTGACACGACTCTAAGCATAGCAGGCATAGCAAGGTAGGAACAACACATACACATGGCTCAATCAACTCCTACACATGCTAGTGGGTTTCATCTAGTTACTGTGGCAATGACAGGTCATGCAGAGGAAAAGGGTTCAACTACCGTAGCACACAGCAGTTTGAAACACGTTGTCTTAATGCAGTAAAAGAGAGCAGGAGCGAGAACATGGGATTGTATCGATATGATCAAATGGTTGGTTGCTTGCCTGATGGTTCGATGCACGGATATGATTCTTCGTTAGGGTAATCACGGTACTCCTCGGGGGCAGAACCTGTCGCAAAGGACACCGATACACAAGCATCACCAAACAATGTGCAACAATATGATGCATGCATGAAACATGGCAATATGAGTGTGTTGGGCTAATGCAACTAAAACCAGAAGGGTTTGAACAAATTTGAATCAAAGATTCAAATTTTCAAACTCAAACATGGCCTCTTTAAGTGCTTTTCCTTGTTCTGCTTAAAACATCCATTTAACTTGTTTGATCATGCATGAAAATAGTACAGATGGATAGATTGGATTTTTCTGATCATTTTTCATATATAATTTGTCCAATTTGGAGTTACAGAATAAAAGTTATGATTTTTTTGAAGTTTAAATAATATTCTGGAATTTCCTGATTTAAATTAAATCCAGAAATTATAATTATTGCGCCAGCATGACGTCAGCATGACGTCAGTGGTCAACTGCGGCAGTCTGGAGTCAAACCTGACGTGTGGGGGCCACACGTTAGTGACAGGGGGGTTTAACAGGTTTAAATTAATCCTAATTAGGGATTAGTGGCGCTGGGGCCCACTGTCAGTGTCAGGGGGGGTTGACTAACGGTAATTAGTACTAACTAACCACCTGTCCGACAGGGCCCACGCGTCAGTGACCCTGGGGGGGTCAAACCTCAGGTCGGACAGGTCAAACCCGCCGGCGGTTAGTCGCCGGCGAGGTCCGCGGCGTGCAGGGGCCTCGGGTTTCCTCTGTGGTGCTCCAAACGGCGTGCGGCTAGGTGCGTTGGATAGCTAGCTCGACGGCGCGTCGGACGGTGGCCGTGGCTGGCCCTGGGGTGGCCGGAGTCGACGGCGGCGAGCTCGGCTGCGGCTGCCGGAGTTCGGGTGCGGGCGGGATCGACGTTGCAGGGGGTTTGGGGAGGCGTTAGTGCGTGCTGCGTGCTCCTGGTGAGGTGGGGAGCACGATAGTGCGCTTGGTTGGGTGCTACGGTGACCGTGGCCACGACGGCGACATTGCTGGCGGCGTGGAGCTCTCGGCCAAGGTGGGGCTAGGGCCTAGAGGTCGAAAGAGACCAGGGAAGAAGGGGGAAACGATCCGGGGGCTCACCGCGGAGCTGCAGGGATGGTTAGCGGGCTCGGGGACGCGCTGGAGACGACGAATTCGACGGCGACGATGGTCGGAGCCCGAAGAGGGGAACGGCGACGTGGCGGCGATGCAGGGCTTCCGGAGGACCGTGGAGCGGTGGGGAGGAAGAGGGGGTCGTGGCGGAGCTTCTGAGCTAGTCGGGGGAGCGAGGGGTGGCCGGAGACGGCTGTTGTGGCGAACGGCGGCGACGGTGGTGTTCGGCCGTGTGAGAGAGAGAGCGAGGAAGAGGAGGGGAGAGCCGGGGGAGAGTGAGAGAGAGCAGGGGGGAGGCGTGGGGTCGTCCAGGGCATCGAGGCGAGGAGAGGGAGGGCAGGCAGGCAGGGAGAGAGGTGGCGTGGCGCAGTGGCGCACGCGCGCGCCGGCCACACTCCCCTCCCTCTGTCGGGACGAAGACGACAGAGGAGGGAGGTGGGCTGGGCCGGCTGCTGGCTGGGCCAGCCAGCTGGCTGGGCTGCACAGTGGAGGAGCCCAGGTAAGCTCCTCCTGATATTTATTTTTCTGTTTTCTAATTTCTGACATTTGTTTTGATTTAAATAATATATTAAATCATTTATTTAACTTATGCCAATTTTTGCAGGAGCTGTATATATTATTCCAGAGCTCTTTTATAAATGGCATAATATTTGGACAGATATTAATATATATAATTAATATATTTCCAATGCAAATATTTATGCCTTAATTCCAAATGCCCAAAATAAATGTCCATGAGCCACTAAAAATATTGGTTTGATTTTTATCTCTGTCCAATATTTTCAGAGAGCAACATGAGCATTTTCTTGGACCCTTTTGGAGAAATTTTTATTTGGGTCATTTTCAAAATGATTCTGAGGGTTTCACAGATCCCCATTTCAAATTTCTGATGAAAAAGTAAACATGATGCAACACTCTAATGCATGACTAGCTAGGGTGTGACATTTTCGGCCTTCTCATGGCCTCGAGGAAGCTGCGCCATTACTTTCAAGCACATGAGATCACAGTTGTCACTCGCTTTCCGTTGAAGAGGATATTGCAGAATCCGGAAGCAATAGGCAGGATCGTCGAGTGGGCACTGGAATTGTCAAGCTTTGGCCTCAAGTTTGAGAGTACTTCAACTATCCAGAGCCGAGCATTGGCAGAATTTATAGCAAAATGGACGCCAACACCTGATGAAGAAATTCCGGAGACGAGCATCCCCGTCAAGGAGACAAGCAAAGAATGGGTCATGTACTTTGATGGTGCCTTCTCGCTGCAAGGCGCCGGTGCGGGAGTATTACTTGTCGCACCCACCGGAGAGCACCTCAAGTACGTGGTCCAAATGCACTTTCCCAAGGAGCAAGTAACAAACAATACTGCAGAGTATGAAGGCTTGCTTGCCGGACTCAGGATCGCTGCAGACCTTGGGATCAAGAAGCTCATTGTCAGGGGTGACTCGCAACTTGTCGTCCGCCAAGTAAACAAAGATTATCAGAGCCCGTTGATGGAAGCTTACATTGACGAAGTGAGAAAGTTGGAAGAGCATTTTGACGGCCTACAGATGGAACACGTTCCGAGAGCTCAGAACGACATTGCAGACGGCCTGTCAAAGTGCGCCGCACTCAAGTTACCTGTGGAACCAGGAATTTTTGTGCTCAAGCTAACTCAACCATCTGTAACACCATCAACTGGACAGAGCACGAAGAGGAAGTTGATTTCTGGTGACTATTTTCTAGCAGAGCTACCCGAAGCCGCCGCCAAGGTCCCCAAAATCAACACAAAGAGTGCTGAGGGGCAGTCTGCTCCGACAAGCCCTAGGGTTTGTTTCGTTGAAGCAGACGCCCCTGACAAGTTTTTCTCCGGCAACCTTGCCGGGGAACATCACGCTCCGGCTGAACCACGGATCCTTGCCGTGGAAGCAGATGTTCCCGCAGCAGCATTTGCGCCTTTAGTCCTTGTCGTCGAGCCACAAGCTCCGGCATGGGCGCAGCAGATCGTCCGTTTCCTTCAAATAGGAGAACTTCCCGAAGAGCAAGAAGAAGCGGACAGAGTAGCCCAGCAATCAAGTATGTACCAGTTTGTCGATGACATACTATACAGAAGAAGATTCAATGGAGTGGAATTGAAGTGCATTCCCCGAGAAGATGGACAGGAGCTGTTGGCGGAAATACATGGAGGCATATGTGGTCACCACGTTGGCGCAAGAGCACTTGCCGGCAAGGCGTTCCGGCAAGGTTTCTTTTGGCCCACAGCCCTCCAGGATGCAACTGCACAAGTAACCAAGTGTGAAGCGTGCCAGTTCCACTCCAAGCAGATACATCAACCAGCTCAAGCTCTCCAAACGATCCATTTATCCTGGCCATTTTCGGTCTGGGGGCTCGACATCCTCGGCCCCTTTCCCTGAGCTATCGGGGGCTTTGAGTACTTGTACGTGGCAATCTACAAGTTCACAAAGTGGCCGGAAGTGGAAGCAGTGAGGAAGGTGACAACACAGTCAGCAGTCAAGTTCTTCAGGTCGATTGTTTGCCGTTTCGGAGTCCCTAACAGGATCATCACCGACAATGGCACACAATTCACGAGCCGCACCTTCATGCAGTACGTCCAAGATCTTGGTGCCAAGATCTGCTTCGCTTCTATTGCTCACCCGAGAAGCAACGGTCAAGCGGAGAGGGCGAATGCTGAAGTGCTGCGCGGGCTCAAGACCAGAACTTTCGACAGGCTGCACAAGTGCGGAAGAAATTGGATCGAGGAGCTGCCAGTGGTTCTTTGGTCGATCAGGACGACGCCAAATCGAGCCACTGGCCAGACACCTTTTGCTCTAGTCTACAGAGCAGAGGCAGTTCTCCCCATGGAACTCGTATACGGATAGCCTCGAGTGCTCGCTTATGATGAGCTTGAGCAAGAGCAGCTGCGGCAAGATGACGCGCTGCTCCTTGAGGAAGATCGTCTTCAGGCTGCTGTACGAGCTGCTCACTACCAGCAAGCTTTGCGTCGCTACCATAGCCGCAAAGTTAATGCCAGAAGTTTCGAGGAAGGCGACCTTGTTCTTCGGCGCGTTCAATTCGCCAAGAATTCCAACAAGTTGACGCCGAAGTGGGAAGGCCCTTATCGGGTGAAGCGAGTCACTAGGCCCGGCGCTGTCCACCTTGAGACCGAAGATGGATTTCCGGTGAGCAACTCCTGGAACATAGAGCATCTTCGAAAGTTTTACCCATGAGGCGTGGTTGCCGGAGCCTGCTGTCCCGGCAACCACCTTTTGTACAAGCCTTGCCGCTGTTGCATGTAACCCTTTGTACAAAGCCGGGCGCAGATCCCGCGCATAAATAAAGATCATATGCTCTGCAAATGTTGTCAGATTTCATGCTTTCTTTCTTTTGCATGTATTATCTGACACTTTGTGCAGCTCTTGCCCCCCGTAAGCAATAACGAGCCTTAAGGCTCCATATTTTTATTTTCTCTTCTTTCTTTTTCTCAAAAAGAAGGTTCCTTCGCCCACAAGTTCACCGGGGGGGGGGGAGGAGAAGATAATGGTGTGGACCAGGCGTCGTTCAAAGAAGTATAGCCTTGCCGGGACGCAGACGACGGAAAAGCTAAGTTGCCAAAGTTTGAGCACAATCAGTTTTAATTTTTTTCTAAGTTATCTTCCTTGAACGACCGTGCTTTGTATGGAAAACCTGTGCGCGGAGGAACCAACTCGTGGCTAGTTGCGCCCTTACTTTGTTTCGAGTCCACTCAACAACGTAAGTGTGCTGCGACTAGTTCCGACAAGGTTTCTTGCCGGAGGCAACACCGCCAGCAGGCTGCTGATGTTCCGCACTCAGCGCTCGCGGCAAGGGTGCCTGCGCCGGCAAGTTCCCTAAAAGCGTAGGGTAAAAACATACAAGGGAGGGAGTCAAGTAAAGGAAATAACATAGCAAATACTACCCAGAATAAAGTTATATTACAAAAATGACTTGCCGCACTCTAATAGATTGTTCCTGCGACATGTCTGACAGCGGCAAGAAAAAGGAGAAAAATACGCGGCCTAATCTACGCGGTCGCCGTCGACCCTTCTGACTTCATTCACCTTGTCCACGATGGGTGCGACAAGGGCCTTGAGTTCTTCAAGATCAGCACCCGCCGGCAGCTTCTTGAGGACGTTGGTGAGGTTAAGGCCCGGATTGCGGAAGAGCACCTTCACTAACACCTTCTCCAGGACTCTGGCACAGATGGCGCGCGACTCGTCAGCCAGCTGCTTTGGGATCCTTTCCCGGAGTTGCTGGAGAGCCATCACCACGCCCTTGAAGAACAGAGTAAGCTTGGCGCTGGGCTGGAGGTTCTCGTCGGAGGAGTACCCGAAACCCGCCAAGTCTAGTTGCGCCAGCTCCTCGTCAATGGTTGCAGCAATGTTGACGAGGCCCTCCGTCCAGAGCTCCACCGTAGCCCTGAAGGTGTTTTGAGTCTCGGCGGCCCTCGTTAGCAGCTCCTCGTTGTCCTTGATCTCTTTCTTCAAGTCATCCTCTCGCTTCTTGGCGCCGTCCAGTGTCTCAGTCAGCGTGACCAGCTTCAGCTCCAGATCGGCATTTGAGTCCTTGGCGGCATTCAGTTCCTTGACCTTATCGGCAAGTTGAACTTGCAGATCGCCATGAGCGAGGGCATCCTTCTCGCGTTCGCGCTGGAGCGCGGCAAGCTCCTCATCCTTCCCTTTCAGATCAGCCTCCAGCTGCGTCATCTTCACCTCCAATTCCTTCTTGGCGGCCTCGGCAGCTGCGACAGCGTCCTTCGCTTCCTTGAGCGCCCCGCCAAGTGATTGCTCGCGTGCGGCGAGCTCCTCCTCGTAGCTGTCCAGATTGACTTTCCGCTGCATCAGTCACCTTCCCGGGTGGACATCTCTTCAGTGCCAAGCCTCTGTTGCTCCTCAGCTTCTGCCTTCTCGAGAAGGAAGTCCTTCCGTGCCTCGACAAGCTGCGCCCTCTCCTCCGTAATGGACCGGAGGGCCTCTTGGTTGCGGCTCTAGAGCTCCTCCGCATGTTTCTCTATGTCAACTCCCTCCTGCGCGACAAGCGCTTCCCGGGACTCCAGTTTCGCTTGTCGGGCGCGGTAGAGTGACACCAACTTCCGGAGCAGCTGCTCCTCTTCAGACTCGCCGCTACTGCTGCTTGGCGTGTCAACCACTGTCAGCCCAGCAGAGGCGAGCACTTCCCCGTCAAATTCCTCTCCTTCGACCGGCGCCCTGGAGCTCGACACCCAGGGAAGCTTGATGAAGACACCCTCGCCGGCCTTCAAGTAGGCGCCGGGCTGGGGCTCTTCGGAGCCCGGTGCTGCATCAGCGGCGGAGGGGTCGGCGGTCGGTGTAGTGCCTTGCGCTCCTGCGCCCTCGGGGTCGTCAGTGCGATCGCCGGACCCCTCGCCAGCTCCTGCGCCAGCAGCCTTGGTGGCCTCTTCACCGGCGGGATCGTGAGCGCCGGCCCCTTCCTCGGTGGCGGCGACATCATTAGTGTTGCCGCACGCGTCCTCCTTGCCGGTGGCCTCGGTCTCCATCGAATCTGTGGAAGGGGGATCTGAAGGCAGGAAGAGAAAGAAAAAATCAAGCAAATATCCAAAAAGAAGATCAGAAGAAGAAAAACCCAAGGGAAAATTTCCGACAAGGGGGGTTACCTGTGCTGGGCTCTGTGATCATGGGTCCACCACCGAAGGATCGCTGGTCCCGTCCCTTGCCGGGGACTGCTCCCTTGCCGGAGAGCGCTCCCTTGTCGGGGAATCGTCCCTTGGCGGCGTAGTCGAAGCAGATAGCACCTCTGGAGCGGCTTCTGGTTGCTCCTAATGGGCCTGTTCTGCTCCTACACAAGCAAGTCAACAATCAAGATATCAGCAAGGAAAAGAGCACCCATGCACGCCCCACAACGGGAAGTGAACAAATACTTACGCTGGGGGCTGCGCTGGGGGCTGCTTCGAGGAGAGGTTGCCGGGTCCGTCAAGGTGGTCTCGGACGCGTCCTCTACCGTCACAGCAGGATCATCCTCGATGACAACCACGGGGACCTTGGCCCTCTTCGCCGCTCTCTCGGCCAGAGTCCTGAAATGGAACGAGGTTCAGAGGGAAGCAGATCAGATACAAGACAAGAAACAGCAAGAATCGAAGAAATATAAGTACAACAAGGAGAAAGTCTTACTCCTCCTCCTCTTCTTCCTCCTCGTCGGAGCTGAGCGCGGAAAGGTCGAAGTCCGGTACCCTTTCTTCGCGATGAGGCGGAGGAGTAGGCTCCCTTGGACGCTTGGCGGGAGCTGCAGCAGGATCGGAAGTGGCGGCCCGAGAAGACCCCGCCCCAGTTGCCGGCGCGGCATGAGATGCTCCCGCGGCAACGGTGCTTGCCGCGGTGGAGCGTGTCCCGCGGCGCTGCGGCTGTTGACCTGCCTGCCGCCCTGCTGTGTCTCCAGTCCTACGGAGGCGCCTTCTTTGTTGCGCTGGGGGCTGCGCTGGGGGCTCCGCCCGCGGCAAGCTGCTCGAAGACGGCTGGCCGCTGGCGCCCTCGGCGGGCTCGCTCGCTTCGGCTTCGGGCTCTCCTTCGCCAATGACCTCCCCGACAAGGTCCTCTCGGTCGGCGAGGCTTGCCGCCTAGGCCGCCTCTGCCTCCTCCAACGTGAAACCAAACTCGCCCGCGGCGGCGGCTGCCGCCGCCTCTTCCGCCCTGGTGGCGATGTACCGCATCTCGTCATTAGTGGTGTCGCGGGTGAGGAGCCTCTGCTCGTCGGCACGGACCGCTACCTCCACCAAGCCGTCGAAGAATTGCCGCACGACGTCGTCGGAGGGCTCCCGCCAAGTTGGGATAATCCCGTGCGAGTCGCACTCCGGCATCATTGCGCGGATGCGATCAAGCTGGGAGTTGTTGCACAGCGGGACGACGCCCTGCGGCAGCCTGAACCACTCCGGATGGTTGGGGTCGTGCTTGAACAGCTCCTTGAGCATCCCGTCCAACTCCAAAATAGTGAAGTTAAAATTGAGGCCTGGGCGCAGCCTCATGATATCCGCCGGGCCCCCGAACAGCCAGGCGGGCCTCCCCCTCTCCTGCAGAGGGGCGATGCGGCGGCGAAGAAAGTCCGCGCCAACAGCCCCCACAGTGAGCCCGGCAAGCCTGAGCCGCAGGATCCGGGTGGTGGCGATCTTCAGCTTGGCATCGTCCGCCGCCAGAGCGCTCCAGTCGCCGCCGCGCACTACCCGGGCTTGGCGCAAATTGGTGAATGGCTGCGGATCTGAGTCAACAATCCAACACCATTCAGCCCTCCACTCATCCCATTTGCTGCGGAGCTCCCCCTCCAGATAGGCCTCCTTCTTGCCGGCCCTCGAGATCCAGGCGATCCCGCCAGACAAGGGCTCTCCTTTCTCGACCCGGGGCATGAAATAGTGGCGGAAAAGGGCTATGTTGGGGTGGATTCCGACGAAGTTCTCGCAAAGATGCGCGAAAACCGCCATTGTCTGAACGGCGTTGGGAGTGAAATCAAGAAGATGGAGCCCGTATGTGTTCATGATGTCGCAGAAGAAATCGGAAAAGGGCGGGCAGAGCCCGCAGTAGAAGAACAATGGGAAGAAGTAGTACCCTTTTGGACACCGTTTTGAAGTAGAAGCTTCGGCGGAGAGTGCCTGCGTGCGCGGATGCGCCCGCGTCTCCGTCGACCAGAAGAGATAGAACCACTCCCGCAGCGCCTTCGCGGTGAGCTCGGGGGGGGGGGGGGAAGGGCTCGCTCCTTGCGCAGCGCCTCAAGCCGCAGCGCCTCGGCCGACTTCGCGCTCTTCCCGGTCTTCGAAGCCATGGCGGAGGCGGTGGGGAAGAGCGAGGGCGGTGGCGGCAGCGGCGGCGACGGGCGGCGGAGCGCTGCTCTCTTTCGGCTTGGGAAGCGGAGGGGAGCGGCGGAGCTTTCTGAGGAAGGAACCGCAAGTGGCAAAGGTGGGGGAACGGCCCCTGTTTCCCCTGCTTATAAAGAGGAGAGGCGAACGTTACACCTTTTTCGATTAAAGAATCACCCACAATCTCTCCCACGACGCCGCATTCGACGCGTGCCGTTACGGGAGGGCGCAGTGGATACGGAGTTAGATTTGGTGTGGACCCAGGCCGCGTGTGCCCGTGCCCTGTTTTGGGCCTGGCCCAACAGCGCTTGGCACCGTGTGTGGCCCAGGCTCGGGGGATCCTGTCGGTGTACTAAAGTAGGGGTACCTTAGTATCCCGAACTTGTGCACGAGCAGTCGCAGCGCCCCGCGGAAAGGCTTGCCGGGTGTCCGCCAAGATCCTCCGTAGTTCCTATTTATGCCATTCAAGAACAAAGTGTTTTAACTGAGAAGACAAGACTCTGGCAAGAGGAGCTTGCCGGGAAGGACAAGGCCCCGACAAGAGGAGCTTGCCGGGAAGGCCAACCAAGGCATTTCAAGAAACTTGCCGCGACGCGCCACGCGTCCCGGCAAGACCCGGCGAGCGACAAGCTTCCGGGCGCGACAAGACAACGACCGCGGCAAGGCGCTTGCCGCGGCGAAGCCACCACTCTATGCCTACGCTCCAGCGCATCCGTCGACGTGTCGCCGCGGGACCATTCCAGGCGCACGTGGCGGGAAGCTGTGCAGCCAAGCGGTGCGAGGTGGCAAGTGGAGATGATGAGAAGGCCATCGTGGCAAGCGCTGGCGCCCCAAACAGTCGTTTTCTGCACTGTTTGGGCGACCGGACGGGCATTAAATGCCCCTGTCCCCTGCCGTCAGAGTTAGGTAGGATACGATGTAGCAGCAGTTGTACCAACCCCTCTTTTTACATTTCTACCCCTGACTGCGTTGCCACCTGTCGGTGACCCCTTTAGCCTATAAAAGGAGGCCCATGCGCAACGTAGAAGGGGTTCGACTCATTCGAAACTACAGAACGCTCACGCTCTCGAGCAAGAACATAATACCACCACAAAGCAGCAGTAGGAGTTTTATCTCTCCGGAGAGCTCCGAAGCTGGGTAAAATCCCTCGCGTGCTTCGCCTCGATCTGCTCTTCGTGCGCCCTCCGCTCCCTGCCGGACCGAAAAGGGGCCCTGCCCCATAGGTGTTCGTTTCCCACGACACGAAGTGTAATATACTAATATTAAGAAGATATCATTTATACACGGTCTCTGCAATGACACACTATCAATACCTAGTCAGAGACATTGAGGTTGCACACAACCAAAAGATGAAAAATAAAAAGAGATAATAGACACGTAATGAGCAAACAAGCAACAAGATCAACCAGCATCCTTTGACAATACATGAGCCACAAGGAAGCTTCTCTCTAAGCAACGCCTTTAGAAAAGTAACAACACGCAACCTCAGATCTTGGGTTTTCACCCCATGGGGGTGAGGGAGTCCTGGATTAAGGGGTCCTCGGACAGCCGGACTATATACTTTGGCCGGACTGTTGGACTATGAAGATACAAGATTGAAGACTTCGTCCCGTGTCCGGATGGGACTCTCCTTTGCGTGGAAGGCAAGCTTGGCAATTCGGATATGTACATCTCCTTCTCTGTAACCGACTCTATGTAACCCTAGCCCCCTCCAGTGTCTATATAAAACGGAGGGTTTAGTCTGTAGGACAAGAACAATCATAATCATAGGCTAGCTTCTAGGGTTTACCCTCTACGATCTCGTGGTAGATCAACTCTTGTAATACTCATATCATCAAGATCAATCAAGCAGGAAGCAGGGTATTACCTCCATCGAGTGGGCCCGAACCTGGGTAAAACATCGTGTCCCCTGTCTCCTATTACCATTAGCCTTAGAAGCATAGTTCGGGACCCCCTACCCGAGATCCGCCGGTTTTAACACCGACATTGGTGCTTTCATTGAGAGTTCCACTGTGTCGTCGCGGAAAGGCTTGATGGCTCCTTCAATCATCTTCAATGATGCGGTCCAGGGGGAGGTTTTCCTTCCCGGACAGATCTTCGTATTTGGCGGCTTCGTACTGCGGGCCAACTCGCTTGGCCATCTGGAGCAGATCGATAGCTACGCCCTTGGCCATCAGGTCAGGTTTGCAAGCTTGAACTATACTACCAACATCCACAGAGACTTGATCTTCGACGGATCCGAGCCCATGTCAGGTACGTCGGACTGTCGTGACGAGCCTGACTTAGATCTGCCATCAGACAGTGTTCGGGAGATCGCACCTGCGGCGGCCCCGGGAATCAATCCGGAGCAAATCGCGCCTTCCGAGGACGGGTGGATGGACCCCGCCACGGAGGCTGCACACTTATCGGCGTTGGAGCCGAACACTGATCCCACCTCTTGTGAGGATGATGTCATCAGACCCCCGGACTCGTCTCCGGCTACAGGATCCGAACCGCGCACATCCATGCCTATCGAATCTGATTGGGCACCGGTCATGGAGTTCACCTCCGCGGATATTTTTCAGCACTCGCCCTTGGGTGATGTGCTAAATTCATTAAGGTCTCTTTCCTTGTCGGGAGATTCTTGGCCGAACTATGTCCGGCTCGAGTGGGAAGCGGACGACGAAGAAATTCGTTCCCCACCCACCACCCACTTAATAGCCACTGTCGATGACTTAACCGACGTGCTTGACTTCAACTCCGAAGACATCAACGGTATGGACGACGATGCAGGAGAAGAACGGGAACCACTGCCTATAGGGCGCTGGACAACCACCTCATCATATGATATATATATATATATGGTGGACACCCCCAAAGAAAGCAATGGCGATGAGGCAACGGAAGATAACCCCTTGGAGAAGCAATCAAGGCACCGGCGTCATAGGCGCCGCTCCAAGCTCCGCCATAGCAAAAATAGTGATACCGGCACAAGAGATAACAATCTGGATGGTGCCGAAGACGAAAACAATCCTGCCCAGCCAGGCTTCAAGCAGGCCAAGCAAGAGGATGGGCAAGCTAGCCCTAAGGAACAGGCAACAGATGGAGAATCAGAGGACGATAACTACATGCCTCTCTCCGAAGACGAAGCAAGCCTTGGCGACGAAGAATTCATCGTGCCTGAGGATCCCGTAGAGCAGGAGCGCTTCAAGCGTCGGCTTATAGCCACTGCAAAAAGCCTGAAGAAAAAGCAGCAACAGCTTCAAGCTGATCAAGATCTGCTAACTGATAGATGGACCGAGGTCCTGGCTGCCGAGGAATACAGACTCGAGCACCCTACCAAAAGTTACCCAAAGCGCAGGTTGCTACCTCAACTCGAGGAGGAGGTGTTAAAGCCAACACTACCAGCGCATGATGCGGCTGACCGGCCACCCCGTGGCCGAGACAAAGTAGCGTACCAGCCCGAAGTCTAGACCGCACCCCGTCGCTAATCAAACGATAATACTAAGGCCCGGCGCTACACGAAGGACCTGCGAGATGCATTGGAAAACAAAGCAAGACAGTCAAGATCGATCTACGGATCACGGGGGCACGCCACAACACGTGACGATGACTGTCACGCTGGATACAATAAATCAAAGTCCGGCCGGGCCGAATACAATAGACCAGACTCATTTGAACTACGTCGGGATGTAGCCCGGCATAGAGGCACCGCACACCCCCTATGCTTCACTGATGAAGTTATGGATCATGAATTCTCAGAAGGGTTTAAACCCGTAAACATTGAATCATATGATGGCACAACAGACCCCACAGTATGGATTGATGATTTTCTCCTACACATTCACATGGCCTGCGGCGATGACTTACATGCCATAAAGTACCTACCACTTAAGCTCAAAGGACCGGCTCAGCATTGGTTCAATAGCCTTCCAGCAAGCTTCATTGGCAGTTGGGAGGACCTGGAAGACACATTCCTCGACAACTTCCAGGGCACTTACGGCGACCACCGGATGCTGATGACTTAAGTCACATAACCCAACAGCCTGGAGAGTCAGCTAGGAAATTCTGGACTCGGTTCCTAACTAAAAAGAACCAAATTGTCGACTGTCCGGATGCCGAAGCCTTAGCAGCCTTCAAGCATAACATCCGTGACGAATGGATCGCCCGACACCTCGGCCAAGAGAAGCCAAAATCCATGGCAGACCTCACGACACTTATGACCCGCTTTTGCGCGGGCGAGGACAGCTGGCTGGCTCGTAGCAACATCACACCAAAAAACTCCGACGATTTAGACGCCAGAAATAGCAACGGC
Organism: Triticum aestivum; assembly: GCF_018294505.1. NCBI lineage: Eukaryota > Viridiplantae > Streptophyta > Magnoliopsida > Poales > Poaceae > Triticum > Triticum aestivum. The sequence goes on along the minus strand of NC_057807.1, from coordinate 114,857,128 downwards.
AAGCCACGACGCAATAGCCACAAGCATCGCAATAATGGAAAGAACGCCGAAGGCACGACAGTCAATGCCGGATTCAGAGGCTCTAAATCCGGACAGCGGAAAAAGCCATTCAAAAGAAACAATCCGGGCTCGTCCAGTTTGGACCGCATACTTGATCGCTCATGTCAAATTCATGGCACCCCCAATAAACCAGCCAACCACACCAACAGAGAATGCTAGGTGTTTAAACAGGCCGGCAAGTTGAATGCCGAAAACAAGGAAAAGGGGCTGCATAGAGATGACGACGAGGAACCCCGGCCGCCAAACACAGGAGGACAGAAGAAAATCCCTCCCCAGGTGAAAACAGTGAATATGATATATGCAACCCATATTCCCAACAGGCAACGGAAGCGTGCACTAAGGGACGTCTATGCGATGGAGCCAGTCGCCCCAAAGTTCAACCATGGTCCTCTTGTCTGATCACTTTCGATCGCAGGGACCATCCTACCAGCATCCGTCATGGCGGTTCGGCCGCATTGGTCCTTGACCCCATCATCGACAGATTCCATCTCACATGAGTCCTCATGGATGGTGGCAGCAGTCTGAACCTGCTCTATCAGGATACAATGCGCAAAATGGGCATCGACCCCTCAAGGATCAAGTCCACAAAAACCACCTTCAAGGGTGTCATACCAGGTGTGGAGGCCTGTTGCACGGGCTCAATCACACTGGAAGTGGTCTTCGGATCTCCGGACAATTTCCGAAGCGAGGAGCTAATCTTCGATATCGTCCCCTTCTGCAGTGGCTATCATGCGCTGCTTGGACGAACCGCATTTGCCAGATTCAATGCGGTACCGCATTATGCATACCTCAAGCTCAAAATGCCAGGACCTCGCGGGGTTATAACAGTTAATGGAAACACAGAGCGCTCGCTCCATACGGAAGAGCACACTGCGGCCCTCGCAGCAGAAGTACAAAACAACCTTCTTAGGCAAACAACCAATTCGGTGATAAAAAACTAGGACACCGTCAAGCGAGTCCGGAGTACCCCGCAACAGGATTATCCGGCACAACCAAAACTTGACTAGCAATTCGGCCTCCGCCTCAGCCTCAGTCAAGCGGCAAAATTTGTGCCACGCGTACATAATTACGGATTTAAAATACCATGGGCATAGGCAGAGGCACGGCTATGACACGGTCCACAATGCGGTTCGACCGCCCCAGGACCCACGCATCTTTACACCTTTTTTCTTTCAGGTCCCCATCTTCGGGAGGCTCTTCCGATAGACCGACTATCGGACACATAGCGGGACGGACACACCAAGAATACAAGAAGCTGGGGCGTCCAAGGGAATCCTCAGGTGGTCTCTAATAACGATCATTATACCTGTTTTACATACCCGCACACAGCTCGCTCCTGGTCAGGATGTGTCAAACAGTCCTATTTTTCTTATCACACTACTTGTATATGTACGCTCTTACGTATCATTTGAATAACAAGGGAAAACAGTGTACAACGTCAGCTTACTATTACGTTTATTTACCCCTTTCCTTTACTGCTTATTTATTACACCCGTGCATTTTTTGGTACGCCCAGTTTGCCAGGGGCTTCAGTGTACCCCATAACATGGTAAGAAAAGTCCGAACACTTTTGACAGTGCGGCACCCCGAACTTATAGCATTATATGCATCAGCTCTGAATCATGTCTTGGGTCAATAGTTGGGTTTACCCGGCTCCTATGTTTTGGTACCTTACGTTCCGCTATATCGGCTAAGGTAGCGCAGGGAGAACTACTGCGATTGTGTCCCGGTTCTTCCGGATGAGCACCTCAGTAGAGAAAGCCGAAAACTAACTGTCATGATAAGGCGAGAGCCAGTCGCTGTTCGAGAGGTCTCAAATCCTTAAAGATTTTTTCCGCTTCAGGCGAGGAATCGACCTCGTCCGATTTAGGCGTGTATAGCGCCCCAGGTTCGGCCTTCCGGATACTAGGGGCTTCACCAAAATTTAAAATTGTAGACTTCTATGGCCAAGTGAGAGTGATAAAGTTGTATAGTCCGATTGCCTTGTTCGTTGCGTTAAATACCTCCTTAAAAGGACCAAAAATTTGGATAAAGAGTGTTTATATTTATCCCGAACACCCCAGTACTAGTTACATGGGGGCAGAAGCCGACGACTGACCAACTCTCAAGATTTTATAAACGGCCGCACAGAAGGTAATATTTTAAATTAACAAGCGCCGTATAGAGCACATAAACTCGTTTTCAGATTACAGGATGATATGAGTACATTCATTCAAATATTACATCCTTAGCACATTCATCCGCCACAAGGCGGGCACCCTTAATGACATTGTCATAGTACTGTTCGGGGTGGCAATGCTCCTTGCGCTTCGTCGGCCCCTCTGTCACCAGCTTCTCGGCATCCATCTTTGCCCAGTGCACTTTCGCACGGGCCAAGGCCCTGCATGCACCTTCAATGCAGACAGACCGCTTAATGACTTCAAGACGCGGACATGCATTTACCATCCGCTTGACAAGGCTGAAGTAGCTATCGGCAGGGGCTCGCCAGGCCACAGCCGGACTATGAGGTCCTTCATGGCCAGCTCGGCCCCCTTGTGGAGTTCGACCAGTTGCTTCAGCTGGTCGCTCAAGGGCATCGGATGTTCGGCCCCAATATACTGGGACCAAAACAGCTTATCCGTCGAGCTCCCTTCCTTAGCTCGATAGAACTCTGCAGCATCAGAGATACTACTGTGCGGCAGATCTGCGAATGCTCCTGGAGAGCTTCGAATTCAGGTAAGTAAAAGGAAAGTCTCCTTCACATGCTTGCTTTGAATAATGAAAGCCTTACCCGATGCTATTTTCTTGGCCGCCTCAATCTCCTGGAGGGCCTTCTGGGCTTCGACCTTGGCGTCTTGCGCGCTCTGACGGGCCTTCGCAAGCCCTGACTCTTGTGTCTTGGAGTCACGCTCTAAGGACTCAAATTTTTTGACGAGATCCGGGAGCTCTTGCTGGACCTCATCAACCAGAGCCTCTTGTTTTTCGCGCTCGGTGCGCTCCCGGGCCGCTTTGTCTTCGGCCTCGGACAGCGCCTTCTTAAGGGCCGCCACCTCGGTCGTGGCCCCTATTAAAATTCATCATGCTTCCATTAGCATCAACGATTTTTTCCTTTATATAACATTCAGACGGGGTATCACTTACCTTTGTTCTCCTCGATCTGCCTCTTCACGAGTCCGAGCTCTTCTTCGGGTCGCCCCAGGTTCTGCCTCAGTCCGGAGACCTCCGCAGTGGCGGCGGCGGCGGCCAGCAGTGACGCCTGCTTATTCACATAGACATACTATGATTAGACTCCTGGGAATAATATTTGGTCCTCTGTTCGGCCTTTCTTTCCGAACACCAACACAGAGCATCGGGGGCTACTGTCTATACTGTGATACTTCCTCATAATTTAATTACTTACCTCAAAGCCTGTCAGAAGCTGGCGCAGGCTTCAATCAATCCGCTTTTGGCGGACTGAACCTTCGCAATCACCATACTCATAAGAGTACGGTGTTCTTCATCAAGGGAAGCGCTCTGAAGCGCTTCCACCAAGTTATCCGATGCCTCTGGATGGACATAGGTCATCGGCACAGGCGGCTTGCCCCCCTTAGTGAGGGGCTACCTGCCTGAATCCGGAACCACTGGAGGTTCCGGCGTAGTATCCGGCTGGGGGCCAAGCTTACTGTGACCCCCCTCATCAGAATCCATGGGGATCTCCCCCCTCCCATGAGCCCGGCATCAGGAATTTCACCTTGAGGCGCCTCCCAAACTATCTCTCCCTGGCCCGGTTCCTCTAAGACAACACTTCGGTGTCGTTCGCGGGCTGGGGAGTGGAGGGCGTCGGGAGCGAATAGCTGTTCATCAGCGACGAGCTCAAGGACCCATCCGAGGAGGATAAGTCGATGCGGGCTTTGGAAGGACTGCACAAATATATTTTGACATGATAAGAAGCCATAAAGCTAAAACATGCCAGAAGTATTATGGTATCCGGATACTTACGACTTTGCTAGGGGCTTGTCCCTTGGTAGCCACTCCTCGTCGCTGTAGGCGGCTGTTGTGGAGTGGTCTGGAGGGAGGTTCCTTCCCTTCTTGGACCCTTCGGCCTCCCCGGATAGGGCGGCCTTCCTTTTCTCCCCCCTCTATTTGGAGGAGGGGGTTTTCCTCTTCCTCCTCCTTGTTGTCGTTGGAGGAGTGCGCCTTGGTGTCTTCGAACGATGAGTCCGACACAACCTTGGCCGGAGACCTTTCCTAGTCCCCGTGGCCTTCTTCTTGGCCTTCTTCTCCGGCACCTCATAGGGCGCGGGAAACAACATCTCCGTCAGGAGAGCGGTTGCCGGATCTTCAGGTAACGGAGCTGGACAGTCGATCTGCTCCGCTGTCGCCACATAGTCCTGTTAAATCAGTATGATGGCTTAGATCCCTCCCATGAACATACTGAGGAAAGGCGCATCTTGTGAAATATAGAGAGCTTACCGGATTGGCGGGGCGCTTTGCGCTGAGTCCACGGTCCTCGATGGTGGGAGGAGGTACTTCGGCGGCCTTGAACAACACCTTCTAGACGTCTTTGTGCGTCGTGTCATAGAGCTCTCGCAGCGTTTGGTGTTTGGCCGAATCGAACTCCCACATGTTGAATGCCCGTCTTTGGCACGGGAGGATCCGGCGGAAGACCATGACCTGGACCATGTTGACAAGCTTGATCTTCTTGCTTATCATATTTTTGATGCAGTTCTGGAGTCCGGTCAGCTCCGCAGGCACACCCCAGGCTAAGCCCTTCCTTTTCCAAGAGGTAAGCCGCATGGGGATGCCGGATCTAAATTCGGAGGCTGCTGCCCAGTTGGAGTCGTGCGGCTCGATGATGTAGAACCACCCTGATTGCCACCCCTTCACGGTCTCCACATAGGAGCCTTCAAGCCAGGTGACGTTGGGCATCTTGCCCACCATGGCGCCTCCGCACTCTGCTTGCTGGCCAACCATTATCTTTGGCTTCACGTTGAAGATCTTCAGCCATAGCCCGAAGTGGGGCTTGATGCGGAGGAAAGCCTCGCACACGACGATAAACACCGAGATGTTGAGGATGAAATTAGGGGCCAGATCATGAAAATCTAGCCCATAGTAAAACATGAACCCGCGGACAAATGGGTGGAGGGGGAATACCAGTCCACGGACGAAGTGGGCGAGGAACACAACCCTCTCGTGGGGTTCCAGAGTCAAAACGATCTGCCTTGCGCCCGGGAGCCTGTGCGCGATGTCTGCGGCCAAGTATCCGGCTTCCCAGAGCTTCGTAATGTCGCCATCCACTTGCCTCCCGCTCCGGACATGTTTGGAATGGTTGTACGGAGAAGGTGAGAACTGGGGCGCTGGAGCTCGAGCGTGCGAGAATGGATGAGTGAAGGAAGAAGAAGGCGTGGGTGAAAAAAGGAAATCGCTATCTCTTTATAAAGGCGGTAGAAACTGTGCGCCTCCCCACTTGCCTGTTAAAATCGCTTATTCCCCAAGCGCCATGATTGATGGCATGGTTGGGTTACCCATGCCCGTATTGATGAGAATCCCACGATAAGGGGACACGATCTCTGCTTCGACAAGACGTGTCAAGGAAACTGCCTCGCATTATGTGTAGTTGATGGTTGTGAAAAACGGTTCGAATAAAGAATGGGCCATGGCGTGACGTCACGCTATGAAAAGTTGTCAGCAAATTAGATTTGTGGAATATTGTGCTCTCTACGGTGGGATGTGGAATTTGCTTTGCAGAGCCGGACACGATTCTTGTGTTCAAAATCTTCTATGGAGTATTCGGAGAAGGAACCCGCCTTGCAATGCCGAAGACAATCTGCGCGCCGGACTCATCGTCATTGAAGCCTGGTTCAGGGGCTACTGAGGGAGCCCTGGATTAAGGGGTCCTTGGACAGCCGGACTATATACTTTGGCGGGACTGTTGGACTATGAAGATACAAGATTGAAGACTTTGTCACGTGTCCGGATGGGACTCTCATTTGCGTGGAAGGCAAGCTTGGCAATTCGGATATGTAGATCTCCTTCTCTGTAACCGACTTTGTGTAACCCTAGCCCCCTCCGGTGTCTATATAAACCGGAGGGTTTAGTCCGTAGGATAAGAACAATCATAATCATAGGCTAGCTTTTAGGGTTTATCCTCTACAATCTCGTGGTAGATCAACTCTTGTAATACTCATATCATCAAGATCAATCAAGCAGGAAGTAGGGTATTACCTCCATCGAGAGGGCCCGAACCTGGGTAAAACATCGTGTCCCCTGTCTCCTGTTACCATTAGCCTTAGACGCACAGTTCGGGACCCCCTACCCGAGATCCGCCGGTTTTGACACAGACAGGGGGTACATTTGAAGAATCTCCAAAGCAATGCTTCAACAAGAAAATGACGCAAAAACACCACCACCGCTAGGTGTGGCCACGAAAGGACAAACCTAGGGTTTTCATCCTAGAGCTCGGGACCTGATACTCAGAGGGCACCATGTCTTGCCGCTACCAATGGCCCAAGAAGACGATATTGCCTGGAGAGGCACTTCCACACACCCTAATCACGGGAATTTGAAATCCAAACTATTCCATGGCAAACGGGCTTGGGGAGAGTCGCCCGCGTGCGGACCTAGGCATGGACATCACACAGAACTTACGTCATGTTTGCGAATTATGAATTGCCGCACAACACAGATAGTCGATGTCTTGCCACCGATACCATCGACCAAAGCCACCGACCACCACCCATCGCAAGCCAAGTCTGGGGAGTCCCAGATCCGTCATCACAGGCAGTGGCTGCCACAACAACCTACCACCATCGTTAGGGCCGGAGGCCGCACCACCATGCCAGAGGAATGAGCCGCCACATGCACAGGATCCAACCTCCGCCCCCGCCTGTCCGGAAGCCGACCAACGCCACAACTGTTCGAGTCGCCTCCTGCAAGCCACAAAGTCGACTCACCCCTAATCGCCGACCCTCTACACGATGAGCGCCACTTAGCCGTCGGTCTCCTCACCACTGCAGACCACCCCGGGAGAGAGGCCCCGTTGCTGCCTTCACTGCACGGGCTTTGCCCATCAGCGACCTCCAGCGACGGCGAGGGAGAGGAGCAGGAGAGAGGGGTTGATGGCGGCGTCTAGGGTTGCAGTAGGAGAGAGCCTTCATTTCGTTTGGTGGGGGCTAGGTTTTGTGCGATGATTGTCTAGTGTTGTGGCTACGTGAATCCTAGATAATCGAATGTTTAAACACACTGTAGAGAAAATAAACGCAGTGAAAATATTCCTCCAGAATATTTTATGGGACTAAATCGTATAAATCACACAAAACAATCCTACAAGTAACTTAAAAAAAAATCTAAATCAAGTAGGATCAAAGCAAATCTTTTGTTCACTTTGCCACAGCTTTCACGTCTCAGTCAGCAGGTGTCGACATGCTTTTCATCATTTAGTTTTCCGGCTTTATGTCAGTAAGTATGACATGCTAGATGACCAGGCTAAGATTTGATGCTCTCGCAACTATGCATATCCTACTGCCGACATAAGACAGCGTACCACGGACGCGCGTCGAGAGTCGGACACCACAGTAACATGTACTACAAGATCACAAATTCATATACAAATACCAAGATAAAACTTAATGACTACTTTCAAAACTTTTTTTTCGTTAATTGAGATTACTACTAATTTAATATGCCTGCATGCATGCAAAGAAAAAATATGAAGGAAGTAGCAGTGTTATAATAACTACATGCATGCAAGTATTAAACAAGTTGCTATTATGATAAAACATCATTAATTTTTGCCTCGATTAATATTAATGACCTTGTATAGATGTAAAATGTAGTTTTTAGAGTATCTCCAGCCGCGCCCCCAGAACGGCCTCCCAGGCGATTTTCTCGCGCCGGCGCCGAAAAAACGGCCCAGTCGTGCCCCCAGGAGCCCGATTTTCGCCGGCCTGGACCGAAATCAGCGCCGGCGGACCCACGCCGAACCCGGCACGCTGGGGGCGCCCGGGGGCACCGGGGCGAGTGGTTTTGGCACGAAGCAGCCGCCGGCCCGCCGAGTCAGCGAGACTGGCGCTTCGTCGCCCTCATCGCCTCGGTTCCCGCGCGAATCAATGCCAAGGCTGCCGCCGCCGGTCAGCCTTGCCATTGATTCCTCACGGGCGGCGCATCACGGGGCGGCGCGACGACTCCTCCCCTCCCGCCACGCGTACACACGGGTGCGGCTATATAAAGCCGGTGGCCTCCCTTGCCTGTGGCCACACCAACCCTAGCCGCCGAGCTCTCCTTCTCCCCCGCGCCGCCGCAGAGCCCTCCTTCTCCCTCACTCCGACACCCGATGGCCTCACGTTTCCTCGGCGACGCGGCGGTGGCCAACGGCTTCGGCCGCCGCTCGCTCCAAGAACAGGAGTCGTGGCTCCTGTTCGAGGCCAACATCCTGGCGCCGCCGGACATGCGCGCCGGGCCGACGGGGTGGAGGCTCAGCAATGGGGGAGTGCCCGTTCCCCCGTTGCTCGACGCCGTGGCGCGCCCCCCTACTTTGCCGCTGAGGTCGAGCTCGTGCGCGCCTCCCTCACCGACGAGCAGCTTGCCCTCCCCCAGTACGCCGCCGACAACCAGGTCGACAACCACGCGGCATGGGCGGGGTACTTCGAGCGCCGTCAGGAGCAGAGGATGGCGTCCACCAACGGGGCACCGGTGGTGGGCGGCACGAAGAACAGCGAGGGGCGCCGCGTCTGGTGGGGCGTCCCTGGCTGCACGCTCGAGGGCGTGCTGGCGCACCTTTAGGGCGGCAACGAACCGCCGCTAGCATACCCTCCCCCGGTGGCCGCCCCGACCCACCGCCGATGCGCCGGGCAATGGATGCCCAGGAGGTTCGGCTCCTCCTCGTCTTCTCCTCACACTCCTCCTCACGATCTTCTTGCCACTCCTCCGGCTCTCCGGCGCTGCTCGGCGTCAAGGCCGAGACCGCGGCGGAGACGCCGCTCGGCCGGCGCACTCGCAGCGCCGGAATTGTCATCAACGAGGGCGGCCGGCGCGCCTCCTCGTCGGCTCCTCCGCGCTTCGTCAAGCCAAAGACGGAGCCGGGGCTCGCGGCCGTGAAGACGGAGCCGGGGCTCCCCGCCGTGAAGACGGAGCACGGCGACGTGGAGCTCGACGACGAGGCGGCCATGAAATGGGCGCGCAAGGACTTTCTGAAGATGGAGAGGGAGCGCCAGTGCGCCGTCCCGCGGCCCTTCGAGCAGCGCCGCCGGGGCTGCGACGAAGGAGGAGTCGTCGTCCTCGACGACGACGACGCGCCGCCGCTGTCGCCACCAGTCCGCCATGGCGACGCCGGGCAGGGGTCCAGTAGGGACGGCCGCGTCAAGGAGGAGAAGGCCGACGACAACGGCGTCGGCGACTACTCCACGTTCAACGATTTCCTTTTTTAGATATATTTGCTATGTAAGCCGCGAACATGTCTTTGCCGAAATTTAGCCTTGTTTAACCGAACTTTGCCGGACGTTTTTTTTTAAATTAGACGCGTCTAGAGGCGGCCCTGGGGCCGGCGACTGGGGACCAACTCGCCCCCAGACCGTTTTTTGCGCCGGCTCACCCTCAGACGACGATTTTAGGCGCTTCTGGGAAGCCAACGGCTGGAGATGCTCTTATAATGGTCTTGTACAAGAAAATGGAGGGAGTATTTGCAATCCAACCTATACCTGCGATCTTTCTACAAACAGGCCTAGAATTAATATCTGCACGCCCGGTATAAACTGGAAACATGTGGCCATACGCTGATGCACTGCATTGCATGCGATGCGTACGTGGATTTAAAGTTAGGGAAAAGCACACATTCCCGAACCACGAAGCGTAGGGGTAGCTCTCTGGATTCAAAGAAAAGAAACTAGTCGGCGGAGATTCGATTAAACAAAAGCCACCCTGGGCCTGCCCCTGCCCTGCCTGCACTAGGCCGTGTCTTTATGCCCCGGTGCGGTGTCCTGTGCGTGCTCGTGCCGTCCTTTTCTCGGGGGGCAAAGCTCGTGCCGTCCTGCTCGGCTTTTCAGTAGAGTCAGGCTACGGAGAGATGCTTCAGGCCATGAACTATGGGGTAAAATATGGAGGCATCACGTTGGTACTGCCTCATGCTCCGTCTCGGGTGCACAGATGACACGAGCACGCGAGTGCAGTAGAGCGAGAGATAAAACAGTTGTACTCCCTATTCTTTTTTAAGTTGAACGCGACACATAATTGGGCGTGTACTTAATCTCGTGTATCCAAGGACCCACACAACATGTTACTCCTACTCAACCACACCAAATTTTGTTGCGAGCCACCGGCTGGATCGTTGGCACGGTAACAGTAACATGTGACACACACACACACACACACACACACACACACACACACAAAGTAACGTGTCACGCACACATGCTAGCCCGGCCAGAACGAACGTACACCGAGAGAACATTTCTCAGTCGACACCGGCGTCTTTAGCTCGTCGCACTATCAATGATAGGTTTAAGTTCTTTAACCTAGTGAACATCAGACGCGGCTACAATCTCGAACCTTCATGCCAAAGCCATAATTAACCTATAAATACCCCCGCCACCCTGAGCCATAAACCTCAACCCACTCTCTCTTCTTCCTCGAATCCCGATTTCCTAGCACCAACAGGTAGTAGCTAGCTAGCCATGGCGTCCTCCAAGTCCCTTGCCCTCCTGCTACTCGTGGCTCTGTCGGCGGCGGCCATGTCCGCCGCCGGTCAAGGCTGTGACGGCCACAAGGTGACGGTGCAGAACCTGTGTGGCCACGACCTGAACCTGGGAATCAACGCGGTCTCGAACAGCAAGATGCTCTTCCCCAACGGGTGGCTGCTCCCCAACGGGAAGCACGAGTCGTTCGACGTGTGCGCGTGGTCGGGGAGCGTGTCGGCGCAGGGCGCCGCCGTGGCCAAGTTCCACATCGGCCATGAGGGCGGTGCGTACTACGAGGTGAGCACCGACCAGGCGAGCATGCCCATCCGCGTCTCCGTCACCCCGCACGGCAGCCCGCTGCAGGGCCACTGCCCCACCGCCGGATGCAACAGCGGCAACCACTGCTTCGAGCACTCCGTCCCCGGCGGCAACTGCCATGGCGTCACCGAGATCAAGATCATCTACTACAACCCATAGATGATAGATCGATCAACCGCCTACCTAGTAACGTACTGTAGTACGTAGCTGCTGCACCTACTAGTGTTGAATAATGCTGCAGCTAAGCTCGATCGTCAGTGGCGTTCCACCGACGAGGTCGTACCGTCGTCAGTCGTGCAGTGTCGGATTTACAGTTTAACTACTATTTTGTGGTACGTACTATGTAAAATGTATACATGATCGGAGGGAAGACCTCTCTTTTATACAGTATATTATAAGAAAAAACAAAGTATACATAACGGCCCGAGTTTAGAGCCACTTTGGTTCAAGTATATATTTGAAAAAAAAAAGAAAACTGGAAAAGTCCATGATTGTACGCCATGCCTATTTGAATCCTATAATTACCCTAACAGCTCGTTTGGCACCCTCTCCATGGGGATTTCGTTTGGTTGGAATGGAAATCCAGATGCAAAAATCATGTTTGGCTGCCACACCGATTTCTAGACTGAAATAACTACCATATCCTGTTTGGCTACCATTTTGGCAACACTTGATAAATCCACACATAATCCGACTTCAAAAATGAACTTCATAATGCACGGACATCATCTTTCCAAATATTTAACATTCATGCCAACATGAAACAAGTTGCGGCACGCCATATTTCATATAAACAGAAGCTCCATAAAACACAATCCACATCTTAAAATTTAACTATGACTGACATGTTCACCTTCATAAAGCACAAAATGTAGCCTGACACAAGCAAGACAAAGGTTCAAAGCTTCAAAGTTTGTATTAGGCAAGGTTTGGAAGGAAAAATACTAGCTACATCCAGGGGCGGACCAGAACAATGACCCGGTGTCCACATATAGACAATACATGGGTGGGTACCAAGCAATAATATATCCACATATAGACAATACATGGGTGGGTACCAAGCAATAATATACATAAGAGTACTCCCTCCGTAAAGAAATATAAGAGCGATTTAGATCACTAAATATAAGAATCACTAAAGCATTTAGATCACCAAATATAAGAATCACTAAACTAGTGATCTAAACTAGTGATCTAAATGCTCTTATATTTATTTACGAAGGAGTAACACACAAGATTAATAAAAAATGCCAAGCGGTAAAATGCCAGCCAATACCAAAATTAAAAAAAGAGTAAACGACTAGTTGATGAAACATCATTTAGTTCATTTGATGCCTTGATGGGCAAATATTGTCATCTTGTGCTAAGATCTTCGTCCTTTTAAGAAACATTTTCATAAATTACCCTAGAATTCTAAACGCTCTTATATTTCTTTACGGAGGGAGTACTCTTATGTATATTATTGCTTGGTACCCACCCATGTATTGTGTATATGTGGACACCGGGTCATTTTTGTTCTGGGTCCGCCCCCGCCCTCGCCCGACCTTATAATCATGGGTGAAGGCCTAGAATTAGTCGTCAGAGGGGAGCGACCGAAATCGCAGAAAATGACGAGTGAAGGCCTGTGATTTTGGGGCTTGGCCAAGTTTCTGTCCTCTGGAATTTAAGAATGAAATATGAAGGTCAGTTCCGTGGCAGCCAAATGAATAAGCCTGGGAATTCAGGAATGAAATCCACTAAATTCAACCCAAATGATGGGCATCGTACAAGCCGTAAAAAAATTTGAATCCTACAATTGAATATATACAAGACTTTCTTCAAAAAATAAATATAGAGCACTGGACTTTGTTTAGATACATCATATAGAAGAAACAAATGTCTAAAATGTGTCCTTATTCTAAGGCCGAACAATAGCCTCTTATCCAAAAAAGAAACAAATGTAGTGCAAAGGACGCCTTGCAAGTATTCAAAGATGATTTTCTTTTTTGCAAAAGAACTTCCGAACTATTTATCTTCAATTGGTAGTACAACAAACATAAAAAATAATAAAAATTACATCCAGATCCATAGACCACCTAGCGACGACTACAAGCACTTAAGCGAGCCGAAGGTGCGCCACCGTGATCGCTCCTCCCTCACCGGAGTCGGCAAAACTTGTTGTAGTAGACAGTTGGGAAGTTGTCATGCTAAGGCCCCACAGGACCAGCGCACCAGAACAACAACCGCCGCCGATGAAGAGCGGGAAGGATCGAACCTGAAATCACACAAACGACGATCAGATCCGAGCAAATCCACCAAAGACATATCTGACGGAGACACACCTCCATATGCCCATCGACGATGCTAGGAACTCCTTTGCAAATATGCAAAAGTGAATCTTCTCCTTTACACATGTCTTTTTTGTCCCCTTCAAGGATAGTATACTACTTGACCCTCCATCGTGCATGTATAGATTTGAGCGGAGCTTCACGGATGACGAGGAGAAGTTCAAGTGTAAAAGAACTAGTACACCATCCAAGATGGAAGCTTGGAATTGGAGAAGGAATGGCGAGAAACAAGCCCCAGAAGTTGCACGAAAGTCGGATGACCGACCTTACCTCCAACCCAGCCTCCACTAATGATTTTCGGCTCTATCTCAAGTCGGAATGTCCGAGGTAACCATTCACATGGTCAGAATGTCTGACCCCAAGTCGGAACACCCGACATGTGCCTGCGTGCAGTGAGTTGGGCCATGGCCCATGTACCCCTATCTCTCTCCCACACTTATCCCTTCGTTGCTGGCACTATATATACTTTCCCCCACCTCATTTCTAGGGTTAGCTAGAATAGAGAGAAAAGAGAGAGCTTAGCTCATCTACCTCCCCTAGTGGAATTCCTCTTGGCAATAGATCCATAAGTGGATTCAATACCACTTAGGAGAAGATTCTTCTAGGAATTCAAGGCTCCTTTGGGGAAGAATCCCCATTATAGGATCATCAAGACTTTCCTCTCTCTCATGAGATCTAGCGAAGAACTCTCTCTCAATAATACCCGTGTATCTTCATTTTCCTTGTTGTTATTGGATCTTGATGCATCCATGTACTGTTTGTGATCTAAGAAGTACTTGTTGCGGATTTTATTCAATAGAGTGTTTTCCCTTTGCTTTCCACATGTTTTTCCCATATTCTTCCCCAAATCCACCTCAAATTCATGAAGATCAGGCAAACAAGGATCGAGCCCTACATCACAATGCCTTCAAGAAGGAATACACTCATGCATGTTGACGTCGCCACGTTCATCTGGCGATAACAAAGAAGAGAATTTTCATTCTGATTGCCGAATGCAACCAATAAAGGCCAGCATAATGGCTAAGAGGCAAAGCCTTCAACAAAATAACGACGCATGTTCGCGTTGCTAAGTTCGATCAATGACGTGCAAAACACTAATTTTTACGTGGGCTTGGAATGGGTGGTGCAATCACCATCTCGATTAAGCTTTTTGACTTTATCACAGTACGTATGACAGATCTAGGTGACTACTGACTAGGCTTTAGATTTGATGTTCTTATAAATTCAATATCTTATTACTATCGACAAACGGACAATGTACCAGAATGGAAAAGACATATTATATTGTCCATTGTCCTTTCAGGGATGAACATATTATACTCCGTTTTAAAATATAGTGCGCCCGCGCTTCTCGAGGTTCAATATTAATCATAAATTTAATCAACAAGACTGAATGCGTCGGGAGCAAAAATTATATAATTGAAAACTTCTTTTGAATACGAATTCACTGATATAACTTTTGCTCCCGCCGCAGTTGATCTCGTTGGTTAAATTTATAGTCAAAGTTATAGCACGGGAACCGAGGACGCATTATATTTTGGACCTGAGGAATAGTAGGTACTCCCCCTTCCGGTTTACAGGGCTCAAATCTAAAATCTCATCAATCAAGACAAATGAAAAATAATTCTATGAAACCAGGTTTCACGGGTTAGCAGGTGAGACCCATCCTGATGGATAACACGTGGCATTCATAAATGACAAAGTATCTAATTTCTCTCCCCTGATTTCAGGTGGAGGGTGGGGTAGATGAGAATTTCTTCCCCCCCCCCACGTGTCATCCATCAGGGTGGGTCTCATCTGCTTTATATGAGACCCGGTCTCATATATTTTTTCCAAGACAAATGGTGAGTGGAGGAATGTATCTCGTACTTTACAAAATTACCCAAGCTAAATTGTTGCATTAATTGGAATTAATTGTAGTGCATGCATGCTTGGCCACTAGATGAGTAATAGCATTACATGCATTGGTGAGTTTCTTTTTAATTCTTGCATGCAAAGATTTAATGTGCCTCGGAATCTCAAAAGGAGATGAAGATGGCCCATTTAAATTGGCAAAATGAAAAAATTGAGATAAACTCTATAAATCGAAAAGGAGGGAGTATCAAATAACTGCAGACACATAAAATTAAGTAGCACTGTAGAACTATTGATCGTGTTGTAGCAACGCATATATATATACATATAATGTATCTAGCGAACGTCGGGAGTCTTGTTACAACTGAGCAACTCGCCGCTTGATCCGCGTCTTGTAGCCGTGTAGCGCTCGATCAGATCTATTCCCTCCTCTTTAGAATATAAGATGTATCTATTTCCATGTAAGTAAAACTTATGTATGTTTAATCAAGATTATAAAATAGAACACCGACATCTACAATACAAAAAATAAAATATAAAAATAATTTTCATGATAGATCTAATTATACAAATTTGATATAGTAGATATTGGTATGTTTTCAAAAACCTGGTCAAACATGTACATTTTTATTTCTTAAATAACTAATACATCTTATGTTCTGAAAAGGAGGGAGTATTTCCCTCACCGTTTTTCTGCCCGCTTCGCTTCTTTTTTTGTCCCACAATGCTTCCCCCTCACAATCTTTTGGAAAACATTTCGCCTCGGCGCACCGGCCAAACGCTTGGCCGGCGCCTTTGCCACGCACGCACCACACAGTGGGCCAGCATGCAACGCATCTTCCTCTTCCTCCGTTTTTTCTCCTATCGCTCCATCTCTCTCTGTCCTTTTTCTCAGGGACCGCACCAACGCTGTCAACCATCGCCGCATGGAGGCCTCCAGGGCACCGCCACCACGGGAATCAGTCGGTCTGTTCGTCCTCGGCCAGATCCGCTCGGATCCGCGCACCGGAGCTCTGTATACTTCACCAGACCCAGCCACGACCCGGCGAGTGTTGCAACCGCGACGCCCACAAGCTGGAACTGGCGGATGTCGGTGCTGCAACTGGCCACGGCGACGGCGAGTGTACGGCGGCGACGACAACGACGAGCGAGGATGCTGAGATGACGGGCCGGGGCCGCGAATGCTACAACCACGTACTACAAAAGCTACAACCAGCTTGTAAAAATGCTACAGCGTACGCACACCGGGGCTACAACCGGCAAGGGGTGCCGACAAATGCTACAACCGTTCACCAGAAAAGCTGCAACCACGTTAGTCAGAGCTGCAACCCGAGTTCGCCGGAGTTTGTAGCCACGGTAATCCAGCGTTTTTTGCTACAACCGGTGTCGAAATTTGCTAGCACCAGTGTCTCATTCTGCTGCAATCGGTGTCGAGCAGATCGCCTGAGGAAGGAGGAGAGTTTTTTTCTACAACACCAGTGCTACAATGCTATTTTTCTTTCTTGCTGGTACCGGCGACGATTTTAGCTGGAACCGGCTACATATTTTGCTACGTTCATTCATGGCCGAGCTGCGTCCCGTGGCGGTAGCGACCCTTTTTTTTTGCTGGAACCATTTGTAGTTTTTGCTACGTCCATCGAGGATTTTTGCTACATCCAGTTTTTCATGGTGTTTCTGCAGGCTCGACGAAGATTAGGAGGTGGCCGGCAAGCACGGGCGGCGCGGGGGTGGCCGGCGAGCACGGGCACGAGCGCGGGGGTGGCCGGCGAACACGGACACGAGCACAGACGGCGCGAGTGTGACCGGCGAGCATGGGCGTGAGCACGGACGGCGCGAGGGTGGGCGAGCACCGGCGCGGATGCGGACGGCGCGAGGATGGCCGGCGAGCACGGGTCCGAGCGCGGGCGACGCAGGGTGGGCCGGCGAGCATGGATGGCGCGAGACAGGCGGCGAGCATGAAGACCTCCCTTTTCTTTTGTTTCACGCCTGTGTGGAAGGAAGAAGACGACTCAATAGCGCTATCCAGACCGTTATTTTGTACGGGATCCAACGCCTGGCAGCGGACCGGCCTAAAACTTCGGCCGGTACACCGGCGCCTAGCTTCGCCCCAACTTTTTCTGCCCCACATCACTTCTTCCTTAGCGTTTTTTTTCTCTGTCTCACACCGCTTCTCTCGTCCGGTTTTCTCTTTTTTTTTGACACATGTGCTCCCTCCCTCTAGTTCTACTTGTGCTATGCTTTAGGGGGAAAATATGCCGAATTAATAAACCTCGCTCCATCACACACTTTTGCTATCAGGTGTAATGTGTGCGATAAACCGACCTGTCACATACTTTTTTTTTGAATTTGTGCGTGTCATCCTTGCGCAGGGGCCATGCTAATCTTCTCTGTATCGTTTCAATCTTATCGAATGTCCCCGAAGGGACCCGACCTGTCACATACTATCCTCTATCGGATGCTATGCACCCCTATGCGCACCGTCGCAAGGTGACGATTAGAAATTGTGTTTGCGATAGGAGGTTTTAGCCGTGTGCAAGGACCCAATCTGCACTGGTGCAACTAACTCCTCTTCGGTCTTTGATAATTAAACAACTTGCATTGGCGCGTTTGCCACGTATAGTAAGTGTTAATTAATCTCACACTCCTAAGTTAAGTAACACTGTAGAACTATAGATTGTGGTGTATTAATGTATGGATTGTATTAAGGTATGTACTATGTGTTTGCAATTACAGAGGGAATGAATCCGAACACAATTTGGAAGTAGTTTATCCAGAAGGAAAATCCCACATATATACCTATACCTATATGAATTTGTCTACAAACAAGTCTAGAAGTAGTACTGCCTCCAATCTATAATAGGTATAGTAGTTTTAAACTAACCATAGTTTAAAATTCTGACACTTATTTTAAACCGGATGAAGTAATATTTGCATCCCCATCATTCACGGATGACGGATGCACTCCATTGCATGGATTTAAAGTTGTCAAAAGGCAGACATTTCCCAAGCACGAAGCGTTGGGGTACACATACTAACTCTGAAAGAAACTAGTCGGCGGAGATTCGATTAAACAAAAGGGGCCGCTGGGCCTGCCTCTGCCCTGCACTAGGCCGTGTCCTCACGTCCCGGTGCCCTATGCGTGCGCGTGCCGACCTGCTCGGCTCCACGGCAGTCAGGCTACAGACATTGCAGTGCACAGATCTGCACGCTCGTCTTACACAGTCTCGATGAGCAGTACATTTTTTAAAGTTTTATGGCGCCACCTACGTATTCTGCAGTACAGATGGAACTGGTAAATCCATGCAACTGGAGTACGGCGAGAGGGTGGAGGCTGGGGGGTTGATCTTCATCCTAGGTGGTGTTGGAGATACTCGCTGATTTAGTGGCTGTGGGAATAATTTCTCTGGTGATTCGACGCTGTTTTGCAATAGTAATTGGGAAGGTGTGAGGTTCATTTGTGCATGGAGCGGGAGGGCACAGTTGATTAGAGCATCTATTCGTATATGAAAAAAACAACAACCTTTTGCATCTTCGATGTCGAAAACACATCTTCAACAGATGGTGTAGATGCAAAAAAAAAATTACATCTCTGCCTTTCGAAGATGTAAACTGCAACACCCCGCGGTGTAAATTTGCATCTCCACCATACGAGATGAAAAGACGCAACGACTCCCGTTTGTTCGCCTCCCGCCCGCCGCCGCCATGGCCGACGCCGATGACCCCGCCGCCTTCTCCGACTCCGCCACCGGTGCCCCGACCCACCCCGCCGCGGCCGCTGCCTCCGCGCCAACTTTGCCCAATGCGGCCGCCTCCGCCTCCATGTCGCCGCCGCCCTGGATTTACCCCACCCCGGCAGGTCGCCGTTGCGCCGGAGGCTGCAAAGAAGTTGTGGGCTGCCAAGCCTCACGGTGGAGGCGTGAAGCGGCCGGCAGCGCGGGCGCAACCGGGGTGGAACTAACCTCGGCCGGCAAAAATCTCGAGGCCGGACGCGGCTACAGCGGGCGATTTGCAGCCGTCGCCGACCTTGGCGTCCTCCTCTGGCCACGGAGCTCCTTATCCACCTCCTCCGCTGCCGCCGCCGGCCACGGAGGAAGATGTGTCCACGCCGACGGCAACCGCATCCAACGTGTTCGATGATATGTCACAAATGTTAAAAAAAACGGTGCATCTTTTTGTTGTTTCAATTGTCGATTCCAATATAATGTGAAGTTGATTGCGTGTACGTCCATTTGTAGTCTGGATGATGAAGCTTTCATGCACGTGACAAATGTGACAAATGATGATTATTCACATTAGTATGCATCGCAAGAGTATGAAACTCCACAATATGATGATGACAATCTCGAGATTGATGATGAGGGCTTCGTTATGAAGGGAAGAACAACAAATTATACCAAAGCCGAAGATGTATTGATTTGCATCGCATGGATGAAAGTCTCTCAAGATGCAACCGTTGGGACCGAACAATCCACCAATGATGGGGTCACCTACTACTGGTGGGGTTAAGGACCTGACATCTAAGGTCCACCTGGGGTCCCACACCATCATTGGTAGGTCCCTGGACCATAGATGCATTCGGATGCGCATGACAAGAAATCCACTCGGATCCATCGACGACACTTGGATGTCTTCCCTCCAGTCTGCCTAGCGCCACCACCACTCGAAAAAAGAAGGCGCAAGGGCGACGTTGGGAGCTGCAACGGTCGAGTAGTCTTAAGTCGGACTTTAAGCATAGTCATGGCTACCGTTACCTGTAACTGTCGTAGTTATAGCCATTAAACCACCCTTGTAACGTGGGAGTAAAGAGGACGCGATGCACTTTATATAAGTCGCCCCCTCCTCCTTGGCAGGGGTTCAACATTCCTTGTAATCACACACCCAAGAGAAAACAAGCCTTAGGGCACGAGACGTAGGGATGTTACCTCCTCCGAGAGGGGCCTGAACCCATAAAAAACGAGTGCTACACCTGCGCCATAGCTAGGCTCTGCCCCTCTTTCGTACCCCTAGTACTCATTGTTAGGATCGTAACCCCGACAGCCAACACTTATTGGCAACACATTAAGGATTACTTCGATGCGCGCAACACTAGCGGCCACTATCGCTCAAGTGGCTTCCTTCGTCAATGTTGGGGCACCATCAACGCCAAATGTCAAAAGTAGGCGGGTTTCTTGGCAAATATTGATCACATGAACCCGAGTGGTTGCGTTGATAGTGACTTGGTAATAACCGTTTGTTCTTCCATGCTTTCTCTACTTTCTGCAATTGTTGAAATGTTGACTAGTTTGATGATGACATGTTGGGTGCTTTTTTTGGGTAGAAAATGATTCACAAGGTTTATTTCGAGATAGGAACAACAAAAGAGAGAAGAGGAAGAAGAAAGGAAGATATTTCACTTTTCATCATTGCTACAAAGAGATCAAGGATGAGAAGTTTTCAATGCTTCGAAGAAGAAAAGTGTGGTGGTGGAGGATGAAGAAGATGTCCCCGGTGATGAGAGAAGGAGCCCAACTCCTCACTCGGCAACAAAATCATATATGCCTGATGGAACTAAGAAAGTCAAGGGAACCAAGGCCGGAGATGATGATCTCAAGGAAGGATCTGATGCCATCGTCATGGCGAGGAAAGAATATGCGGAAGAAAAAAAATTATTGAAGCTCAAATAAATTGAGGAGGGGAGTGAAGCCAAGCGACGGAGGGAGGCGGACGAGGAGAGAAAGGTTGAGCTTGATGAGAGAAAAGTGGCGGCCAACGAGATGAAGATGGTTGAGGAGAAGGCATTCAAGTTTATGTTCATGGACACATCTACTCTTGATGCCAAGGAAAAGGCGTATGTCGAACTTTGTCGCGATGAAATGCTCATGAAGAAGCAAATGCTCATGAGAAGCATGATGGGATGAGGAATGGGAGATCCCATGCAAGGAATGGGAGGTGCCGTGGGAGGTGGAATGGGAGGGTACATGAACATGATGGGTGGTGCCATGAATGGTGCATTTGGTGGAAACATGGGAGGTGGCTTTGGTGGCAACATGAGCAGCATGAGAGGTGACTTCGGCGTCAAAATGATGAGTGGCATGGGAGGTGGCTTTGGAGGCAACATGATGAGTGGCATGGGAGGTGGATTTGGCGACAACATGATGGGTGGCATGGGAGGTGGGTTCGGTGGCAACATGAGCGACATGGAGGTGGCAATGAAGGTGCTTTCGGTGGAGTTCATGACAACGAGTCTTCAACGCAAGAAAACATTGACAAAGAAGCCATTGATGTGTTGGAAATATGCCCTAGAGGCAATAATAAAAGGTTATTATTATATTTCCTTATTCATGATAATTGTCTTTATTCATGCTATAACTGTATTATCCGGAAATCGTAATACACGTGTGAATACATAGACCATAATATGTCCCTAGTAAGCCTCTAGTTGACTAGCTTGTTGATCAACAGATAGTCATGGTTTCCTGACTATGGACATCAGATGTCGTTGATAACGGGATCACATCATTAGGAGAATGATGTGATGGACAAGACCCAATCCTAAGCATAGCACAAGATCGTGTAGTTCGTTTGCTAGAGCTTTTCCAATGTCAAGTATCCTTTCCTTAGACCATGAGATCGTGTAACTCCCGGATACCGTAGGAGTGCTTTGGGTGTACCAAACGTCACAACGTAACTGGGTGACTATAAAGGTGCACTACAGGGATCTTCGAAAGTGTCTGTTGGGTTAACACGGATCGAGACTAGGATTTGTCACTCCATATGACGGAGAGGTATCTCTGGGCCCACTCGGTAATGCATCATCATAATGAGCTCAAAGTGACCAAGTGTTTGGTCACGGGATCATGCATTATGGTACGAGTAAAGTGACTTGCCGGTAACGAGACTGAACGAGGTATTGGGATACCGACGATCGAGTCTCGGGCAAGTAACGTACCGATTGCCAAAGGGAATTGTATACGGGGTTGATCGAATCCTCAACATCGTGGTTCATCCGATGACATCTTCGAGGAGCATGTGGGAGCCAACATGGGTATCCAGATCCCGCTGTTGGTTATTGACCGGAGAACCGTCTCGGTCATGTCTGCGTGTCTCCCGAACCCGTAGGGTCTACACACTTAAGGTTCGGTGACGCTAGGGTTATTAGGAAGACTTGTATGTGATTACCAAATGTTGTTCGGAGTCCCAGATGAGATCCCGGACATCACGAGGAGTTCCGGAATAGTCCGGAGGTGAAGATTTATATATAGGAAATGCTGTTTCGGCCATCGGGAAAGTTTCGGGGTCACCCAGTATTGTACCGGGACCACCGGAAGTGTCCCGGGGGTCCACCGGGTGGGGCCACCCATCCCGAAGGGCCCCATGGGCTGAAGTGGGGAGGGGAACCAGCCCATAGTGGGCTGGTGCACCCCCCTTGGCCCACCCCCTGCGCCTAGGGTTGAAACCCTAGGGTGGGGGGGGGCGCCCCACTTGCCTTGGGGGGCACTCCACCCCCTTGGCCGCCGCCCCCCTGGGAGTTCAGATCCCCAGGGGCCGGCGCCCCCCCTGGGGGCCTATATAAAGGGAGGGGAGGGAGGGGCAGCCGCACCCCTGACTCTTGGCGCCTCCCTCCCCCTGCTACACCTCTTCCTCCTCCCGCGGTTGCTTGGCGAAGCCCTACCGGAGTACTGCTTCTCCACCACCACCACGCCGTCGTGCTGCTGCTGGAGTCTTCTTTCTCAACCTCTCCTCCCCCCTTGCTAGATCAAGAAGGAGGAGACGTCATCCGCTCCGTACGTGTGTTGAACGCGGAGGTGATGTCCGTTCAGCACTTGGTCATCGGTGATTTGGATCACGGCGAGTACGACTCCATCATCCCCGTTCTCTTGAACGCTTCCGCTCTCGATCTACAAGGGTATGTAGATGCACTCCTATCACTCGTTGCTTAGATGAAGTCATAGATGGATCTTGGTGAAACCGTAGGAAATTTTTTAATTTTCTGCAACGTTCCCCAAGAGTGGCATCATGAGCTAGGTCTATGCGTAGTTCTCTATTGCACAAGTAGAACACAATTTTGTTGTGGGCGTAGATGTTGTCAACTCTCTTTCCGCTACTAGTCTTATTTTGCTTCAGCGGTATTGTGGGATGAAGCGGCCCGGACCGATCTTACACGTACGCTTACGTGAGACAGGTTCCACCGACTGACATGCACTAGTTGCATAAGGTGGCTAGCGGGTGTCTATCTCTCCCACTTTAGTTGGAGCGGATTCAACGAAAAGGGTCCTTATGAAGGGTAAATAGAAGTTGACAAATCATGTTTTGGCTTTAACGTAGGTAAGAAAACGTTCTTGCTAGATCACCTATAGAAGCCACGTAAAAACTTGCAACAACAATTATAGGACGTCTAACTTGTTTTTGCAGCAAGTGTCTTGTGATGTGATATGGCCAAAAGTTGTGATGAATGATGAATGATATATTGTGATGTATGAGATCGTGTTCTTGTAATAGGAATCACGACTTGCATATCAATGAGTATGACAACCGGCAGGAGCCATAGGAGTTGTCTTTATTTTTGTATGACCTACGTGTCATTGAAGAACGCCATGTAAATTACTTTACTTTATTGCTAAACGCGTTAGCCATAGAAGTAGAAGTAGTCGTTGGCATGACAACTTCATGAAGACACGATGATGGAGATCATGATGATGGAGATCATGGTGTCATGCCGGTGACAAAGATGATCATGGAGCCCCGAAGATGGAGATCAAACGAGCTATATGATATTGGCCATATCATGTCACTACTATATAATTGCATGTGATGTTTATTATGTTTATGCATCTTGTTTACTTAGAACGACGGTAGTAAATAAGATGATCCCTTACAACAATTTCAAGAAGTGTTCTCCCCTAACTGTGCGCCGTTGCTAAAGTTTGTCGTTTCGAAGCACCACATGATGATCGGGTGTGATAGATTCTTACGTTCACATACAACGGGTGTAAGACAGTTTTACACATGCAAAAACACTTAGAGTTAACTTGACGAGCCTAGCATGTACAGACATGGCCTCGGAACACAGAGACCGAAAGGTTGAACATGAGTCGTATGGAAGATACGATCAACATGGAGATGTTCACCGATGATGACTAGTCCGTCTCACGTGATGATCGGACACGGCCTAGTCGACTCGGATCGTGTAACACTTAGATGACTAGAGGGATGTGTAATCTGAGTGGGAGTTCATTAAATAATTTGATTAGATGAACTTAATTATCATGAACTTAGTCTAAAACCTTTGCAAATATGTCTTGTAGATCAAATGGCCAACGCTCATGTCAACATGAACTTCAACGCGTTCCTAGAGAAAACCAAGCTGAAAGATGATGGCAGCAACTATACGGACTTGGTCCGGAACCTGAGGATCATCCTCATAGCTGCCAAGAAAGCATATGTCCTAGATGGACTGCTAGGTGAAGCACCCATCCAGAGAACCAAGACGTTATGAACGCTTGGCAGTCACGTGCTGATGATTACTCCCTCGTTCAGTGCGGCATGCTTTACAGCTTAGAACCGGGGCTCCAAAAGCGTTTTGAGCAACACGGAGCATATGAGATGTTCGAGGAGCTGAAAATGGTTTTTCAAGCTCATGCCCGGGTCGAGAGATATGAAGTCTCCGACAAGTTCTACAGTTGTAAGATGGAGGAAAATAGTTCTGTCAGTGAGCACATACTCAAAATGTCTGGGTTGCACAACTGCCTGTCCCAGCTGGACATTAACCTCCCGGACGAGGCGGTCATTGACAGAATCCTTCAGTCGCTCCCACCGAGCTATAAGAGCTTTGTGATGAACTATAATATGCAGGGGATGGTGAAAACTATTCCTGAAGTATTTTCAATGCTGAAGTCGGCAGAGGTAGAAATCAAGAAAGAACATCAAGTGTTGATGGTCAATAAAACCACCAAGTTCAAGAAGGGCAAGGGAAGGAAGAACTTCAAGAAGGACGGCAAGGATGTTGCCGCGCCCGGTAAGCCAGTTGCCGGGAAGAAGTCAAAGAATGGACCCAAGCCTGAGACTGAGTGCTTTTATTGCAAAGGGAAGGGTCACTGGAAGCGGAACTGCCCCAAATACTTAGCGGACAAGAAGGCCGGCAACACTAAAGGTATATTTGATATACATGTAATTGATGTGTACCTTACCAGTACTCGTAGTAACTCCTGGGTATTTGATACCGGTGCCGTTGCTCATATTTGTAACTCACAGCAGGAGCTGCGGAATAAGCGGAGACTGGCGAAGGATGAGGTGACGATGCGCGTCGGGAATGGTTCCAAGGTCGATGTGATCGCCGTCAGCACGCTACCTCTACATTTACCTATGGGATTAGTTTTAAACCTTAATAATTGTTATTTAGTGCCAAGTTTGAGCATGAAAATTGTTTATGGATCTCGTTTGATACGAGATGGCTACTCATTTAAATCCGAGAATAATGGTTGTTCTATTTATATGAGAGATATGTTTTATGGTCATGCCCCAATGGTCAATGGTTTATTCTTAATGAATCTCGAGCGTACTATTACACATATTCATAGTGTGAATAGCAAAAGATGTAAAGTTGATAACGATAGTCCCACATACTTGTGGCACTGCCGCCTTGGTCACATTGGTGTCAAGCGCATGAAGAAGCTCCATGCTGATGGACTTTTAGAGTCTCTCGATTATGAATCATTTGACACATGCGAACCATGCCTCATGGGCAAAATGACCAAGACTCCGTTCTCCGGAACAATGGAGCGAGCAACCAACTTATTGGAAATCATACATACCAATGTGTGTGGTCCAATGAGCGTTGAGGCTCGCGGAGGATATCATTATGTTCTCACTCTCACTGGTGACTTGAGTAGATATGGGTATGTCTACTTAACGAAACACAAGTCTGAGACCTTTGAAAAGTTCAAGGAATTTCAGAATGAGGTAGAGAATCAACGTGACCGAAAGATAAAGTTCCTACGATCAGATCGTGGAGGAGAATATTTAAGTCACGAATTTGGTACACACTTAAGGAAATGTGGAATCGTTTCACAGCTCACGCCGCCTGGAACACCTCAGCGTAACGGTGTGTCCGAACATCGTAATCACACTCTATTGGATATGGTGCGGTCTATGATGTCTCTTACCGATTTACCGCTATCATTTTGGGATACGCTCTAGAGACAGCTACATTCACTTTAAATAGGGCACCGTCTAAATCTGTTGAGACGACACCGTATGAATTATGGTTTGGGAAGAAACCTAAGATGTCGTTTCTAAAAGTTTGGGGATGCGATGCTTATGTCAAGAAAGTTCAACCTGAAAAGCTCGAACCCAAGTTGGAAAAATGCATCTTCATAGGATACCCTAAGGAAACCATTGGGTATACCTTCTACTTAAGATCCGAGGGCAAGATCTTTGTTGCCAAGAACGGATCCTTTCTGGAAAAAGAGTTTGTCTCGAAAGAAGTAAGTGGGAGGAAAGTAGAACTCGATGAAGTACTACCTCTTGAACAGGAAAGTAGTGCAGCTCAGGAAAATGTTCCTGTGATGCCTACACCGACTGGAGAGGAAAATAATGATGATGATCAAGGTACTTCGGATCAAGTTGCTACTGAACTTCGTAGGTCCACAAGGACACGTTCCGCACCAGAGTGGTACGGCAACCCTGTCCTGGAAATCATGTTGTTAGACAACGGCGAAACTTTGAACTATGAAGAAGCGATGGCGGACCCAGATTCCAACAAATGGCTTGAAGCCATGCGATCCGAGATAGAATGCATGTATGGAAACAAAGTATGGACTTTGACAGACTTGCCCGATGATCGGCGAGCGATAGAAAACAAATGGATCTTTAAGAAGAAGACGGACGAGGATGGAAATGTTACCATCTATAAAGCTCGACTTGTCACTAAGGGTTATCGACAAGTTCAAGGGGTTGACTACGATGAGACATTCTCTCCCGTAGCGAAGCTGAAGTCTGTCCGAATCATGTTAGAAATTGCCGCATACTATGATTATGAGATATGGCAGATGGACGTCAAAACAGCATTCTTTAACGGACATCTTAAGGAAGAACTGTATATGATGCAGCCAGAAGGTTTTGTTGATCCTAAAGATGCTAACAAAGTATGCAAGCTCCAGCGATCCATTTATGGGCTGGTGCAAGCATCTCGGAGTTGGAACATTCGCTTTGATGAGATGATCAAATCGGAGAAGCCCACGTTTACAAGAAAGTGAGTGGGAGCTCTGTAGCATTTCTCATATTATATGTAGATGACATACTCTTGATGGGAAATGATATAGAACTTTTGGACAACATTAAGGCCTACTTGAATAAGTGTTTTTCAATGAAGGACCTTGGAGAAGCTGCTTACATATTAGGCATCAAGATCTATAGGGATAGATCGAGATGCCTCATAGGTCTTTCACAAAGCACATACCTTGATAAGATTTTGAAGAA
The DNA here is from genome assembly GCF_018294505.1 of Triticum aestivum. NCBI lineage: Eukaryota > Viridiplantae > Streptophyta > Magnoliopsida > Poales > Poaceae > Triticum > Triticum aestivum. The sequence goes on along the minus strand of NC_057807.1, from coordinate 114,829,485 downwards.
GTTCAAAATGGATCAGTCCAAGAAAGGGTTCTTGCCTGTGTTGCAAGGTGTGAGATTGAGCTCGGCTTAATGCCCGACCACGGCAAAAGATAAAGAAGAGATGAGTGTCATCCCCTATGCTTCAGCCATAGGATCTATTATGTATGCCATGCTGTGTACCAGACCTGATGTAAACCTTGCCGTAAGTTTGGTAGGAAGGTACCAAAGTAATCCCGGCAAGGAACACTGGACAGCGGTCAAGAATATCCTGAAGTACCTGAAAAGGACAAAGGACATGTTTCTCGTTTATGGAGGTGACGAAGAGCTCGTCGTAAAGGGTTACGTCGACGCTAGCTTCGACACAGATCTGGATGACTCTAAGTCACAAACCGGATACGTGTATATGTTGAATGGTGGAGGAGTGAGCTGGTGCAGCTGCAAGCAGAGCGTCGTGGCGGGATCTACATGTGAAGCGGAGTACATGGCAGCCTCTGAGGCAGCGCATGAAGCAATTTGGGTGAAGGAGTTCATCACCGACCTAGGAGTCATACCCAATGCGTCGGGGCCAATCAAACTCTTCTGTGACAACACTGGAGCTATTGCCCTTGCCAAGGAGCCCAGGTTTCACAAGAAGACCAGGCACATCAAGCGTCGTTTCAACTCCATCCGTGAAAATGTTCAAGATGGAGACATAGATATTTGCAAAGTACATACGGATCTGAATGTCGCAGATCCGTTGACTAAACCTCTCTCGCGAGCAAAACATGATCAACACCAGAACTCTATGGGTGTTCGATTCATCACAATGTAACTAGATTATTAACTCTAGTGCAAGTGGGAGACTGTTGGAAATATGCCCTAGAGGCAATAATAAAAGGTTATTATTATATTTCCTTATTCATGATAATTGTCTTTATTCATGCTATAACTGTATTATCCAGAAATCGTAATACACGTGTGAATACATAGACCATAATATGTCCCTAGTAAGCCTCTAGTTGACTAGCTTGTTGATCAACAGATAGTCATGGTTTCCTGACTATGGACATCAGATGTCGTTGATAACGGGATCACATCATTAGGAGAATGATGTGATGGACAAGACCCAATCCTAAGCATAGCACAAGATCGTGTAGTTCGTTGGCTAGAGCTTTTCCAATGTCAAGTATCCTTTCCTTAGACCATGAGATTGTGTAACTCGCGGATACCGTAGGAGTGCTTTGGGTGTACTAAACGTCACAACATAACTGGGTGACTATAAAGGTGCACTACAGGTATCTTCGAAAGTGTCTGTTGGGTTGACACGGATCGAGACTGGGATTTGTCACTCCATATGACGGAAAGGTATCTCTGGGCCTACTCGGTAATGCATCATCATAATGAGCTCAAAGTGACCAAGTGTTTGGTCACGGGATCATGCATTACGGTACGAGTAAAGTGACTTGCCGGTAACAAGACTGAACGAGGTATTGGGATACCGACGATCGAGTCTCGGGCAAGTAACGTACCGATTGACAAAGGGAATTGTATACAGGGTTGATCGAATCCTCGACATCGTGGTTCATCCAATGACATCATCGAGGAGCATGTGGGAGCCAACATGGGTATCCAGATCCCACTGTTGGTTATTGACCGGAGAACCGTCTCGGTCATGTCTGCATGTCTCCCGAACCCATAGGGTCTACACACTTAAGGTTCGGTGACGCTAGGGTTATTAGGAAGACTTGTATGTGATTACCGAATGTTGTTCGGACTCCCGGATGAGATCCCGGACATCACGAGGAGTTCCGGAATAGTCCGGAGGTGAAGATTTATATATAGGAAGTGTTGTTTCGGCCATCGGGAAAGTTTCGGGGTCACCCAGTATTGTACCGAGACCACCGGAAGTGTCCCGGGGGTCCACCGGGTGGGGCCACCCATCCCGGAGGGCCCCATGGGCTGAAGTGGGGAGGGGAACCAGCCCATAGTGGGCTTGTGCTCCCCCCTTGGCCCACCCACTGCGCCTAGGGTTGAAACCCTAGGGTGGGGGCGAGGGAGGGGGGGGGGGGGGCGCCCCACTTGCCTTGCGGGGCACTCCACCCCCTTGGCCGCCGCCCCCCTGGGAGATCAGATCTCCAGGGGCCGGTGCCCCCCCGGGGGCCTATATAAAGGGAGGGGAGGGAGGGGCAGCCGCACCCCTGACTCTTGGCGCCTCCCTCCCCCTGCTACACCTCTTCCTCCTCCCGCGGTTGCTTGGCGAAGCCCTGCCGGAGTACTGCTTCTCCACCACCACCACGCCGTCGTGCTGCTGCTGGAGTCTTCTTCCTCAACCTCTCCTCCCCCTTGCTGGATCAAGAAGGAGACGTCATCTGCTCCGTACGTGTGTTGAACGCGGAGGTGCCGTCCGTTCAGCACTTGGTCATCGATGATTTGGATCACGGCGAGTACGACTCCATCATCCCCGTTCTCTTGAACGCTTCCGCTCTCGATCTACAAGGGTATGTAGATGCACTCCTATCACTCGTTGCTTAGATGAACTCATAGATGGATCTTGGTGAAACCGTAGGAAAATTTTTAATTTTCTGCAACGTTCCCCAACATGATGATGATCATACCATCGTCCACAGTGGCACTAGTGACAACAGAGAGGAAGCAAACTGAGTGATGTCTGCGTGCATTTTCATTAGTTGGACCAACAACTTCGTTTGAGACACTTGACTTTTGCATGTAGGATTTAAAACTATGGTTGATGATGCACTTTCATTGCAAGAATTATGAAAATTCAATGTGCAAATGCGGCTGTGTAGTGGCTGAACAGCAGCAGCGCAGCCAGCGGCCGGTTTTACATCTCTAGTTTGCATCTACTATTGGAGTAGCTGCTTTACATCTCCGTTTTGCATCATTTGTTGGAGTTGACACTTTTTTGGAGATGCAGAAGGCACTTTTTGGAGATGAAAATTTTTACAACTTCTGTTTTACATCTCCAAATTGCATCTTTCATTGGAGATGCTCTTAACAGTTGCTATGGCTAGTGGCTGCTGTGGCTGAAATCACTATTTTGACCTTGTCAGCGATCTTTGTCGCAAACTAAACTCGTCATGAACGTATTTCACGATCTGACCCTTTTAGCAATGCCACAGCCCGCGGCGTTTCTGCCCGACATAGAAACGCCGAGCTAGCTAGCGTTTTTGCCTTGGCCACTGCCAGGCCGAGCACGCGTTGCTCGCTGATGTGGCAGGCCAAAAACGCCGAGCTCGACATCATTTCTAGAAACGCCAGGGCCAGTGGCGTTTCTGGTCCAGATATTTTAGGTGGCCATGGGCCTCTCACCCGCCACTCACCACTCACTCTCTTCTCCCCCATTGGCCTATCCCGAGCTCTTGCCATTTTTCCTCTTTGTGTCCCTCACATTGCCCCTCTCAAATCCTTGCAAATCGATTGGGTTGGTCCGTGGATCCGGTGTCATTTCTGTTCGTCGAGGTAACCTTCTTCATCTCACAAATTTTTATTGGTTGGATTTGTCTATTTGGATTGTTTTGTTCATTGGTTCCTAACCCTAGTTTTGAACATGCTTCTATAATATGATGTTCTTGATTATTGTTGTTCCAACAGTGTGCATTGTCATGTTGGCAAACAAACCATATTGTTTGGGTTATGCCTAATGTTAAGATTTCACTACAAAAAAATACACTTCCGTGATGATACGTGATTGTCACAGTAGGTCGCGTTTTTTGTCATGCATGTATATCCATGACAAATTTATGACAGAATCAAGATAGTCATACCTGTGCTGTCGTAGAAGTGTTCCATGACATTACCAAAATTATCATCATGGAAGTGTCCACTTCCATGATGATAAATCACGCGTCACAGAAGTGCTTTCGTCAAGGGTGATCGACACGTGGCATCCACCGTAACGGAACACCGTTAAGCTATCGGGTCGGGTTTTGGATCCGATAACCCGTTAACAGCCCCGAGCAATGGGGATTTTCCATGTGTAAAATCATCATTGGCTGGAGGAGACACGTGTCAAGTCCGCGCTGGCACAGGTGTCACTCATCCAATGGGCAAGACGCGCCTATGATATGTTGACACGTGGACCGGCCCATCAAGTTTAAATGGGCCGGCCCAACTAAAGGCCCACAAGATTTTGCAGACCATAATGGGCCGGCCCAGCTAAAGGCCCACGAGATTTTGCGGACCATAATGGGCTGGCCCAGCTAAAGGCCCACAAGATTTTGCGGGCCATAATGGGTCGGCCCAGGTAAAGGCCCACAAAATTTTTGTGTGCCATAATGGGCCGGCCCAGGTAAAGGCCCACAAGATTCTTGCGGATCATAATGGGCTGGCCCGGCTAAAGGCCCACGAGATTTCGCCGACATTAATGGGCTGGCCCAGCCGTAGGCCCACAAGAATTTGAGGACCCTAGTAGGCCGGCCCATTAACTGGCTGCCATGTTTTGGGCCAAATGCCGGCCCATATTTGATCCGGTCCATTAATGGCCTGCCACGTTCCGGGCCTAATAGTGGCCCATATGAGATCCGGCCCGTTAAAAGCCTACCACGTTCTGGGCCAAATTACGGCCCAGATCAGGTACGGCCCTTTAAGAGGCTATGGGCTCAATTATGGCCCATATCAGATTCGGCCCGTCAACTGGACACTATGCTTTTGGGCCCACTTGCTAGAGGCCCACTAAGTAATTCAGCCTGATATTAGTTTTGGCCTCTTAATGGCCCGTTTAACATTTCAGCCCTA